>NC_056725.1:103155995-103168495 GCF_019279795.1 Protopterus annectens
AGCATTAAATTTATTTGCTTCCCTAGCCCTTATTCTAACCACTTTCTATCCAGTACTTCACATCTCATCTCTGCCTTCATCACTTTCACTAACAGTCAAGATAGGACTATCATCTTTCTTCATAGCATTCCATTTAGTGATATTGTCTCACTGCTCTACAGTAGAATTACTACTGTATACTGTTTACAGGTCTTCTAATTATGTCTTCTAATCTCATTACATTATCACCGTGAGTGTTAATGCTTCCTAAACTTTTATGCATCTGCTTTTATACTATTTGCAGAATTTTCTTAATTGTGTTGTAATGTATTATCTGTTAATTATGCTTCCTAATGCTTCCTAAAGTCTATCTAGATATGTGTATTTTCTTAAGTTTTATTGTCATACTTATTTGACCAAAAATGTATTCCGTCCTTCTTGTACTTGACACTGCCATACTCTACACACACACACACACACACACACACACACACACACACACACACACACACACACACACACACTCACCCAACTTACCTGTAACACATAGCTACTTCTCCAGTAAAAGAAACATTTTCTATTGCTTCTTTGATAACTCCTTCATTTGGCTAACAATGTATTCAACCATTCATTTTATTCAATACTCTGAGAAGCATGGAACTCTCTGAACTGTAAGAAATGAGCTTTTCATCAAAAGGGAAGAAAAAACACTGCAGTGACTTACACTCAGTGTACCATTACCTCTGGACTTGCTCTATAGCGGGGTGCTTGTGTAAAAGCTTTTACCCTCTAAGAGACCTGAAAAATCTATGCAACCTTAGAAATCCAGGTCTGAGGCTCAAATATCCCACTCCAAATGCAAATAAGCATTCACTGAGCTGTAGTGCCCCCCCATACCAAATAACCAGGAATTCCCCTACACATTAGTAGTAAGTCCACCCATAAATTATCCTAATCAAACTGAACTCCAAGCAGTTATTGTCACCCATGCTCCTCTGAATCAGTCCTGTTAAAACCATTGACCAGCATTTCCCCACAACTTCTATGACCAGCCTGACTGCGACTGGTATCTGGAAACAATGTAGGAATTGTCTCTTGCTATCTAACAATCATCTATTGCTCAAACAGTATAACACACAGTGTGAGAGATGTTCATATATAATGTCATCAGAGGCAAAAAAATCCTCACACACAGTAAACAGACACCAAAACAGTCATCAGTATACCACACACCACATCTCACCAAGGCCATCACAATACACATAATCCATCATTTGCTGATTCATAGGTTCATAGGTAGGTACTAGGCTATTGGCCCAAGGGCCTACGTAAGCCTAGCCAACAAGGTTCCCTGGCTTATGCCACCCAAGAAAGTTATTTTCCTGTGCTCACTGTCGAGCAGAGACACAGAAGTGATCCCTGGGGTGTATTTCTTATTTCCCATCCACTCATCAAGATTTTTCTTGCAGAGTGCTAATGAAGAACTTTGCTTGACATAGATGGGTAGCATGTTCCAGAGTATGGGAAGTCTCTGGGATAGGAATCTATCCCTCCAGCATGTCCTGTTTATTGTGGTGACAAGGTTTAGGTCCCTAGAGCATGTAGCTCAGAGGGATTTGGATTTATTTAGGTGTAGCATGTCCAACAGCTCTGAGTCTGACAAAGCTTTATATGTTAGGCAGAGATTACCTCGGAGTAGGCGATATGCTATGGGGTAAAGCTGGAGTTTTTTGAAGCAGTCAGTGTAGGGCATTTGTTTGAGGCCAGTAATCCTCTTTGAGAGGTACTTCTGTGGCCTTTCCAGCTGCTACAGATATCTTGTGAGGTACATTCCAAAAGGGGCATTGTACTCTATAATGGGTCTAATGAGGGTCGAGTAGAGGGGAACAATGACCTCTTTTTTCCTGGATGAGAACCCTTTTATGATGAGGTGTGCCACATAGAAGGACTTCCTGACTACTGTGGTGATGTGACTATCAAAGGAGAGACTACTGTCCACCTGGGTCCCAAGGTCTCTTATCACACATTCAGTGTTAAGTAGATTGCTGCCTATGTGGTAGTTCATGGGTACAGAGTTTTTACCAAAGGGGATGACAATGCACTTTTTGGCATTGAGCTTGAGGCCATGGTTCTGACACCAGGCATCTGTCTCAGCGAGGCCCTTCTGTAGGATGTCCACATCATTTGGGGACTTAACTATGGCTCCTAGTTTGCAGTCATCTGCGAACTTCATTAGCCAGAGGCCTTCTGTGTTAGCCTGTACTTCAGAGAAGTAGATACCAAACAGGAGAGGTCCCAGGATGGAACCCTGTGGTACTCCACTTGTCACTGCTTTGAGGTCAGATTTGGAGTCTGCAACTTTTACAGTGTGGGTTCTGTCAGTGAGCCAGTTGGCAACCCATCTTGTGATGTAGGGATTTATACCTAGTTTAGTGAGTTTAGTTATAATTCCAGAATGAGGGATGGTGTTGAAAGCCTTGGCAAGGTCAAGATAGGCTGTGTGAACCACCTTACCCTCATCTACGGCTTTGATGACTGCCTCAAAGAAGTCGATCAGGTTAAGGAGGCATGATCCGCCTTTCAGAAACCCGAACTGGGTGGGATCCAGAGTATGGAGGTTACCAATGTCTTTGTTTATGAGTTCCATGATGATACATTCCATGGCCTTGCAGACCAGGTTCGTCAGGCTAATAGGTCAATAGTTCCCGGGATCAGTGGTGGCTCCCCCTTTGTGGAGTGGGATAACTGTTGCTGTGTGTCATTTAGTGGGTACAAAGCCTGATGTGAGGCTATTATTGAACATGGTGCTTAAGCAGGGAGCCAGTTTGTTCTGAAGTTTGTGTAAAATGCAGTCTGGGATGTTGTCCGGTCCCATGGATGCTGTGTTTTTGGTTTTAGAGAGTGCAGCTTTTACCTGCGTCATTATGATTACGGGGACTCTGCATTCTTCCTGTATAGATATGGGCCCTTTAGGGGGTGGGGGTAAAGTTAGCACTGAACCTATCTGCCAGGATGTTGGCAATATCAGTTGGTCCTGTAATTTACGTGCCATTATGCTGTAACTCAGAGCAGATCTGATGTTCTAAGGATTAATTTCCTTAACTTCAAAGACCTCCAAAATGCAACACAGGCACAAAGTACACTCAGTAAGTTAAGCCTACCACCTAACATAGCACATGGAGTCCCAAAATCATGGATGCTGAGTTCATAAGGCAGGCATCTACCAAACCAAGCATTCTAGTTATTGGTGACTCCATTGTAAGACATACAGATATACCTCACCAAGACTGAGCAAGAAAAGATTGATAGTTGTTTGTCTGGTGCCAGGATATGGCAGATCGCATGCTCACTCAAGTCCCTGAACAACAAGTACAAGTATGATTCTGTCATCATACATGAGAGTGATAATGACTTGAGACATACCTCCCTGGACTTTATGAAGAGGGAGACATGATGGAGCTCTCTGACTATGTGTCCCAGGTAAGGATGATCATAGCATTGAGTAGCATTTGACCTTCTCCAAGGATGATGCCACAATATGAGCAAAAAATAATTGAATTCAATAACTGGCTTAGTTTTTGGTGTCATTTGAAAAGCATCCAGTATTTATCAGCCTAGGAGGATATCACTGGCACACCATATGCTGCTTCTCCAAGGATGGCCTATATCTGTCCCCTGTAGGTTTGAATTATTAGTGTGATAACCCTCCACCTCTAGCCCAGTAATCAAGGAGCCTCAATCCTCACCACTGGCACCTGTGGGGAACGTTCACTGGGATGATAACAGGAACACACCTAGTATTTCCAGATGCAGCTCTCTGCATCAAGTACAATCAAACATAATGTACCTTAAGAACATACAGGGAACACAGTCAGTCCAGGGCTGGTTTCTCTCTCTTTCCCCAAATCTTCATTAAGACTCCCCAGTGAAACAGGTATAGAGTTGAGTCCTTAGCCAGGGTTCCAAGCCAAGTCCTCCAACACTCTCTCTGTCCAACTAGTGCTTCGTGTCACTGTCCAAGTAGTTTGAGATTTGATTTACAAAACATACACACACACCTGGGAAAGGCTGGCACAGGTTTACTAGTAATGCCCCCTCTTGCCCAGACTATAACACAGTTATTACTGCAACCAGAACCCCTCACCAGCTACTTTATGGCCCTTAACAAATGGTGTCCAATTTTACTGACTGAAATTAATATTAATACAAATGGTAGTCTGACCAAGAGCAAGGCTATTAGCAGTGGCACACACAGTGTCACCAAATAAATATGCAACTACTCTCAAAATTTAAATATCTCTACAAAGAGAAGCCACAATGCAAGGTTTAAATATACTTAATAATAAATAATAAAAGAACAAGACAATAAGGGGAATTCAGTAAAGCCTACATGGATTAATTTTCCATGTAGGCATAGTGGCACGGAGCGTACATGGAAGAAACCAGCCGTGTGATCCAGTAAACAGAGCTGAGGGGCGTGCACGAGCATGCCAACATGGAAGTGTCCTTGGCATGCAAATAACCTCATAAGCAGGTGAATTGCATTCAAATGAGGGTATAGAGTGATCCAGCAAGCAGATAGGCAGTCGTGCAGATCCCATGTTGGTGTCAGAAGTGTACACTGGAAAGTTCTACGTACATGAAATTAGAAAGTGAATGGGGGCTGTAAAAGCCCTGTTAGATGCTCAGAAATAGAAAAGCAGACACAGATATGTGCAACACTATGCACCGTGTGTCCAAAAAGTAATGAAACAAAATTTAAATTCATTTTTTTAAATATATTATATTTGAGTGGCATGCAGCAGTGTGCAAACATGACTTTATGCAAAAAAATATATATTTAAAAGTATAAAAATGAAAAAAAAATAAAATATGTGACAATAATGTATTATAGGGCCTTGCATGGAGTATGTTCAATGGTAGATGTCTGTGGTTGCTAAGGAGGCAGGTCCTGGAATAGTGTAGTGTCCAGGTTGTGTGGGCAGATCTGTATGCAAATGAGCTGGGGTTACTGAATAGCAAAAATGGATATCCATGCCCACAGATCAAACCCATGTAGCCCCAGAACTGTGTTGGTGTCCACAGAACAGGTAACTGACATCAAAAAGGGGTGTATCTCTATTTCTTTAAGCACATTGGAGCACAGCAGTGCCAGTTTGAGCACTGCGCCACTGACTAAGCAGGGGGATGTGTCCAGTGCTGCTAAGCTGTGTTTAGCTTTGGGGCACATGTTTAAGCTGGTTTGAGCTGTACTGGTTTGCACACCACAATGCTTAGCAAGGTAGGCTGTCAAAAAAAGAACAAAAAAAAAATGGCTGAGAAAGCCAATCATATATAAATTACTGATGATAGTTAGCCAATCACACAGGCTGCACCTGCAACAGAGAACTATAAAGTATGCATACACCCTACAATCTGATTTTCCCCCATACTCTGCACCATTGGAGTACAGACTTGGGAATTTTAACTGAGAGAATGCTAAGGGCTGCTGTAGCTCTGCTACATCTGTATGTGCTAGATGCTGAGGTCAGTGCTGCTGCTGCTGACAATATACCTAGACTGAGAAGACGAAGAGTGCTCAGGCCAAGGATAACCTTCCAGGGGCTACATGAGCTGGAGAATGTAGAGGACTACAGGGTGGACAGGGACATACTACAAGAACTCACTGAGTTCTGCTGCCCTCAACCCAGACCCAGAGCCAACAGAGGGGAGCCCATCCCAGTGGAAACAAAGGTATGTGTAGCCCTTAGAATACTAGCTACAGGTATTTTTCAAAGACCAACTGGGGACATGATGGGGGTCTCACAGACATCAGCATCCAGGGTACTCCACCAGGTCCTGGATACCATGAAACACATGCCAGTGAGCATGATTCCGGTGCCTCACTATATCTGGTGGAGCCTTGCAGTACTCTCCAGCCACATGTGTATAGATGTTCACAGTATGCTACACAATATGATCCTACAGAAACAGCTGCAGCAGGATCATCACAGGAAAGGGACACACAGCCTCCCACCAGTGCCTAGGTCCCCCCAACCACAGGGGGACTCAGAAGAGGAACCCCCTGAGGCTGTCTCTGTAGACAGACGTAGGAGTGCCCAGTATGCCCTGGCCTTAGCCAAGAGGCAATGCATAGCACATGCACTGACAACCTAGGGTCCTAGGGACTGACACCTTACTCCAACTCACATATATAGTAAAAAGGATGCCAGCCACACCACACAAACTGCACCTAACCATGTATTGGCTATATACTGTGTGCATCAGACAGTCAGCCCTGAAACACAGGTCTCTCAACTGCTGCGGTCACAAGGTAAGTCACTCTCCTATGCAACAAATGTATGGGGTACTAGACTATGGTAACATATGTATGGACTTGCTGCATGTATGCAAGGGAATAGAGTGGGCTACTGGGCAACTTGCAGAGATCTAACAGCCAATTGGGAAAACAGGTACTCTGTCCAATACTGAGTGCCCCGTAATAATCATTAGACCACATGGCTGGAAACCCCACTGCATAATGCAAGGGAAATGCCAAACAGTGGGGTCACACAACAAACGCATGACTGTCAATCGCAGAGTCCCCACCCCCAGCACATCTGTGTTCCCATACAACTGCAGTAACAGAGTATGTTTGCAAGGATATATCAGCAGACCACACATTTACAGGGCTGTGACATGCAACCTGGCCACATATTTTACCCACCAAAATGCAGGAGTCAGTGTTTGTCTGTATGCTGTTGATAACGTAAGGAATTAAACCTCTGTCTCTCTGGTGGCTGGTGTGGCTCACTCAGCTAAGGACATTAGCATGGGTGATGGTGTTGATGGCTCAAAGCTAGCAGCATCTTCAAGTTTCACATGTGAGTTACTCATATGGTAGGAGTTCCACAGACTGTCATAATGCCGCAATCTGTTACTGCAAGACAGCTGGACAAAGCCATTGAAAATGGGAGTACAGAGGGCCAAACCTACAGACAGACATTATATATGGTCTGAGTAACCTAGAAGGTGGCTAGTATAACAACAGGCTGCAACAGGTCAGATTAGCTGCAGGATGTAAAGGCCATCACTTAAATGTCTCAGTAGTTACAAAACGTCAGTGCCTGCGTTTTACAATATAGTATTGGAAAACTGCAACTGTATGAGGAACAGAAAAGACATATGGGACAATAGGACACACAGTCTGCAAAAAAAGGTACAGGGAAAGGTATGCAAACTGTCACCCTGTATGTGGTGTTAGAGCTTGTACCCCAGTCACATCAAACCTCTCAACCTCTTACAGCAACAAATCTGGCCAAAGCCATGAATATAAGTGGGACAAAGATCCAAAATAGAGGTAAGCATTAAATATTGCACTTACAAGCATAAAGAATTGATAGAATAACAGGTCTTACATTACCATGAATCTCCTGAATTGTCTGCAGTCTGACTCTCAAATGTATGTCATTATTTCCTAATGTCACTCTATAATGATTTGTCACTAGTGTGCAAGAAAATCACAATGTTATGTAACATGGACCAAAGATATGAGGCAACTATCTGGACATTCTGTGCAAATCTGTACAGTTAATAGGTATGAGTCACATATTACGTTCAGCAAACAGCTGGAGAATGCCTCGGACAAAATATCAGGGAGGTACTGGAGTGTGGAAACAGGTGCAGCAGCCAATGGTCAGCAGCACACAAAATCCCGGACTGGAGTTCAGGTAGGTCTGGCCTGGAGTCAGCTTGTAAGTACTGACAGTCACACAGGGCATGCTCCTACACTTAGCTAATGTGAGCCCATGTCTCTTACCTCTTCTGCCCAAAGAAGAGTTATGAGGAAATATGTCTGTGCACACAGACAGCTATGTATGTGTCTCCCTACCACTCTCACACATGATTACCCTAGCTATTAGTATGTGGCACACATATATATATATATATATATATATATATATTAACAAGATATGTATATAAATATATAGCTAAATAAATGTGTGCACTGATATAGACTGTCCACGCATATCTATATAATACATTTCCATAACGTACACACAGACCAAGAGTTAAGATGACATCCCTATTATACACATGAATATATATGTGTTTGCGTTTGTGTGTGTGTGTATATATATATATATATATATATATATATATATATATATGCTGTTGTTGTTGTGTCTTTCGGCTTTTCCCAGTTAGGGGTCGCCACAGCGGAACTCCGGTCTGCTAATGATTGGAAGTTGATTTTTACATGCTGAGTTGCCAGCCCTAACGCACAACCTTCAACAAAGGTATGCCCATTCACGCATGTCTCCATGCAGAAGACGCTCTAGGTGACAATCGAACCGGTCAGCATCTTACTGTGAGGCGACAACGCTACCGCAGCACCACCACTGCAGATATATATATATATCTATCTAGACACACACACACACACACACACACACACACACACACACACACACACACACACACACACACACACACACACACACACACACACACACACACACACACACACACACACACACACACACACACACACACACACACACACATACACACACACACACACACACACACACACACACACACACACACACACACACACACACACACACACACACACTGTATTTCTTCCTAACCAGAGAATAAGGCCTAGCATAGTTTTCCAGGGTGGTCATGATATAAGCCCTACCCCAAAAATAAGCCTCAGTTAAGATCGTAAACAACACATGATGGAGGTGTTGAATTATAAAATAATATTATTGACACCCGTTGACTGAGGTTATCATACTCTGCTTGTCATTTTCAGACCATTCGGAGACCCAACTTCTTCTCTTTGCAGAAAGTCGTAAGATTCTTTCCCTGAGAGTCCTCCATGATTCTTACTATAACCTTAATCATCACTCACACTTGACGGTTGAGATCCTTGGCCCATAAACACTGGCAGGTGTACTTTGATTGGTCAAAGTACAGACAACGTGCATAAAGTGTGCGCATTTGATAACGAACAGCTGTTGTGTCTTCTTAACTGTCGCCATTTTGTGTTGCCACTCCAGTCTCATAAATCTTCAATTAACCCCTCCCCCCAGTCAAGATGAGTGTAAAAAGAAAGAGCTGTTCTGTCGAGTACAAGAAAGGAATCTTGGAGGACTCCCGGGGAAATAATCTGATAGCTTGCTGCAAAGATAAGAAGTTAGATCAAAGAATGGTCTGAAAATGGCATGCAGTGAACAATAACCTCAGTCAACAGGCTGACAAGGAAAATGCTAAGAAGTGCAAGTGTGGATCAAGTCAGCAACCATTATTTCCTGAGCTTGAAGACCTCATCTGTGAATGGATTGCTAACAGGAGAGCAAAGGCTTTGGTTGGGTGCAGGGCTGATAGTCAATCATTTTCCCTTCCAATGGCACCACAGTTAGAAATAACCCCAGAAGAATTCAAAGCATCATAACATTGGCTGGATGGCTTCCTTCAGCGATATGAACTGTCTCTAAGAAGATCAGCAACACTGTTCAAGCTGGAAGATACTGAATTTATTAAACTTGCACTTGCATTCAAGTCCTTTGTTGATGGCATCGACTTTTCTAAATACCAACTCTCCAACATGATTGCTATGGATGAAACTGCAGTGTTTATGGGGCAAGGATCTCAAACAACAATTGATCAGAGGGGTGAATCAATCAATCTACATTCCCTCCACTGGTGAGAGTGCACATGTTACCTGTATTTTGGCAATTCATCTAGATGGAAAGAAAAACTCACCTCTAATCATTAGTAAGGGCAAGAAAGATAAGATTGAACATGTTTCAGGCATTTACATTCTTGAAACCAAAAAAGCCTGGTGCACACAAGCAGCTATAAGGAAGGGGGTCGATGTAATGTTGCCACTTGTTTTGCAAGGCAGCAAAAGAGGTCTACTACTCTGGGATTCAGCCAGCACTCACTGTGCTAAAGACATGAAGAAATTCCTTGGAGAAGAATAGATCAAATAATGATTCCTGCAGGAATGACTGCCTATCACCATACTCTTGATATTGCAATAAATAAGCCATTCAATGACCGTTTGCACATGGAACTCAATCACTACATTGAAAATAGAATGGAGAGAAATCAGCACGGAAACTTTGTGAAGTTGAGCCTGCAAGAGGTCATAACTTGGGTGAAAAATTCATGGGATAAAATCATTGACATCTGTGTTGTTAATGCACTACAAGCAGGATACTTGGACAAGCAGTGCTCATTTAAGGAGAGCTCTATTGCTAGGAAGGACAGATTGGGGCCAATTGTTCTACAGAAAATGGAGTCGCAAGAAATTCAGGCTAGAATTCAGGGGTTGGAGACTTATGACAATGTTTCAGAAGATGACATGACTGTATTTGAATAACTTTTCCATTATTGGGGCAACAGAATGGATTTTTTCTACTTTCAGTTTTATTCCACTCCTCCAATACACATGTATTGAGATTTTTCTGCACTTTTTGTTAAGCATGAATTATTGCACTGTGAAAGCCAAGGTGTAGATATTCTGAAGTTGAAATGTTTGTTTCACTGTTTATGTAGAATTCTCACACAACTGTTAACATGTTACTTAGAACTGTTGCTCAATAACAGAAAAGTACCAAATAAATGTCAATTTGTGTACATGAATAAATGTCGATTTTTGTACATGAATAAATGTTGATTTGTGTACATGAATAAATGTTGATTTTTGTACATTAATAAATGAATAAATGTAGTTTGTTGTACGGGGGGGGGGGGGTAAATAAGGCATCCCATGATAATAAGCCCTAATGCGTATTTTGGCAGAGGGAAAGAGTATAAGACCGAGTCTTTTTTGGGGGGAAATATGGTATTAGCAGCAGGACATCACCCGGGGCTAGGACCCAAACTATGACAAGACACCCAATCATCCTTTAACTCCTGGAGGCTGCCAAACTGTGCCATGTCCCCATGCCCTTGGAGCCACTCAGGCGGACCTCCTGCTGATCCTGACCACCCTTGTGGAACTCTCCTTGGCTGTGGAGGGGCAAATCCACCCTCATCAAGACTTCCGTGTGCCCCTGTTCTCCCATCCAGAGCACCTCTGGGGACTTTGCAATTTTTTGGGGATGCCATCGGGTACCAGGTGAGGCCAGATGTCTTCCCCCTGCCTGGCAGGAGCTATCCAGGCTCCATAGATGCCCACTGCTTGCTCCTTTAAGGACTTCCATCGTGGGGGCCTCCGCCTGACCCTGCTCACCCAGGCAGGAGCTCTCCAGACCCCAAAGCCATCTGCCAGTCACTCCCTTGAGGACTTCCATACCAGAGGGGGGGCATGATCCAGACCTTCTCACCCAGGAGGGAGTGCTCCCTGCCCAGCCCCTTTCTGCCTGTCTCCCCCTTCCTGGCTTCCATCCCAGAGGGGGCCACGGTCTGGACCCCTTCACACAGGCAGCAGCTCTCCCAGCCCTGCTGTTTTTCACCTCTCTCTCCCTTAAGAACTTCCATCAGGAGGGAAACCTTCATGGCTTCCACTACTACCCAGGTGGGAGAGCTCTTTTCCTGGGTTACATAGCTCCTGGACGCTGCCAAATCATAACATGTCAACTGTGCTCTCGGAGCCTCTCAGAGGAGCTTCCCACCAATCCTTCCCAGCCTTGTGGAACTGTGCTGGCCCATGAGGCCTCAGCCAGACCCCCATCAAGACTTCTGTGTGCCCCTGCTCTCCCATCCAGAGCACCTCCGGGGACTTTGTGATATTTCAGGGATGCTTTCCGGTACTGGGCGAGGTTGGACTCATCTGCCCTGCCTGGCAGGAGCTCTCTGGGCCCTGCAAATGCCCACCACTCACTCTCTTAAAGACTTCCATTATGGGGGATCCGCCTGACCCCACTCACCTAGGGAGGAGCTCTCCAGACCCCGCAGCACTCCACTCAGAGCTCCCTTGAGGACTTCCATTGTGGGGACCTCTGCCTGACCCTGCTCACCTGAGCAGGAGCTCTCCAGACCCCGCAGCCTTCTGTCAGTGGCTCTGTTGAGGACTTCCACCTGGAGAAGGGGACAATCCGGACCCTCTCAACCGGACAGGACTGTTCGCTGCCCGACCACTTTCCATCTCTCTCCCCCTTCCAGACTTCCATCCCAGAGGGGGCCATGGTCCGGATCCCCTTACCCAGGTGGGAGATCTCCCACCCTGGCCAATTTCTGCCCCTCTCTACCTTCCAGACTTCCATGGGGAGGGAACCACTCTGGGTTTCCACTTCTACACAGGTGGGAGACCTCTTTTCCCTAGTCAGATATCTCCTGAAGACTGTGAAATCATTCTGTGTCAACCATGCTCTCTGACCATCACAGGGGAGCTTTCCTCCAATCATTCCCAGCCTCATGGAACTCTGCTGGGCCACGAGGTCTTAGGCAGCCCCTCATCCAGACTTGTGTGACACCAGTTCTCCCCTTTGCCCTCCACCTAGGGCTTTCAAACTCATACAGGAGATGGCACATGGTTCCAGCATTTCTGGGCATTTCACCACTTGTTTCCATCTCTCTCC
>NC_056725.1:103173495-103335995 GCF_019279795.1 Protopterus annectens
CGCTGTCCCAGGACCCTCAGCATTAATGATCCTTCTGCAGGTTCACCTACGGAAACCTTGTTACAACTTTTACTTCCTCTAGATAGTCAAGTTTGATTGTCCTCTCGGCGCACCGCTGGGCCATGACCGACTCCAGTGGGGCCAATCCAAGGACCTCACTAAACCATCCAATCAGTAATAGCGATGGGCAAAGTTTACAAAGGGCAGGGACTTAATCAATGTGAGCTTATGACCCGCACTTATTGGGAATTCCTCATTTATGGGGAATAATTTAAATCTCCAGGCCCTGTCATGAATGGGTTTCAGCGGATTACCCAAACCTGTCAGACAAGGGTAGACAGATGCTGATCCATTCAGTGTAGCACATGTGCAGCCCCAGATATCTAAGGGCATCACAGACCTGTTACTGCTCAATCTCATGTGGAGGAAAACCACTTGTCCCTCTAAAAAGTTGGAGATGACTGCACTGTGCTGCATAACTAGTTAGCATGGTGGAGTCTTGTTCATTATCAGAATTAACCAAACAAATTGTTCCACCAACTAAGAATGGCCATGCACCACCACCCACAGAATAAAGAAAGAGCTATCAATCTGTCAATCCTTTCCATGTCCGTGCCGGGTGAGGTATCCCATGTTGAGTCAAATTAAGCCACAAGCTCCACTCCTAGTGGTGCCCTTCCATCAATTCCTTTAAGTTTCAGCTTTGCAACCATACTCCCCCAGAACCCAAAGACTTTGGTTTCCCGGAAGCTCCCTGGTGGGTTATGGGAATAACGGTGTCAGATCACTAGTCAGCATCATTTATGGTCGGAACTAGGATGGTATCTGATCATCTTCGAACCTCTGACTTTCATTCTTGATTAATGAAAACATTCTTTGCAAATGCTTTCGCTTTCATTCGTCTTGTGCCGGTCCAAGAAGTTCACCTCTAGTGGCACAATATGAATGCCCCAGGCTATACTTTTTAATCATGGCCCCAGTTCCAAAAACAACAAAATAGAACCGGAGTTCTATTCCATTATTCCTAGCTGAAGTATTCAGGCAACCGGCCTGCTTTGAACACTCTAATTTTTTCAAAATAAATGCTTCGAACCCCTGGGACACTCAGTTAAGAGCATCGGGGGAGCGCCATCAGGGGAGCACCAAGAGGCAGGGGCTGGGAACAGGCGGTAGCTCACCTCGCGGCAGGCTGCCAGCCCAATCCCAAGATCCAACTATGAGCTTTTTAACTGCAGCAACTTTAATATACACTATTGAAGCTGGAATTACCGTGGCTGCTGTACCAGACTTGCCCTCCAATAGATCCTCGTTAAAGGATTTAAAGTGTACTCATTCCAGTTACAAGACCTTGAAAGAGTCCTGTATTGTTATTTTTCGTCACTACCTCCCCGAGTTGGGAGTAGATAATTTGCACGCCTGCTGCCTTCCTTGAATGTGGTAGCTGTTTCTCAGGCTCCCTCTCTGGACTCGAACCCTGACTGCCCATTACCCATGGTCAACATGATAGGCACAGATAGTACCATGGAAAGTTGATATGGCAGACATTCAAATGTTGCATCGCTGCCATGAGGGCACGTGATCGGCCCGAGTTTATCTAGAGTCAACAAAGCTGCCGGGCCCAGACCTGGATTGGTTTTGGTCTGAGAAATGCATGCATCCCCGGAGGTCAGCACTCATCAGCATGTATTAGCTCTAGAATTACCACAATAATGGTGGAGCAATCAAAGAAACCATAACTGATTTAATGAGCCATTCACAGTTTCACTGTAGCATCTGTGTCCACTGAGACTTACATTGCTTAATCTTTGAGACAAGCATATGCTACTGGCAGGATCAACCAGATAGGAGCACCTCAGTGGGCAGGTGGAGAGGAGGGGCCGGAGCATGCACCTCCACCAACAGGAGGGGTCCCACTCTCAGTGAAGGGGACACCATGTGTGCTATTTGTGGACCAGCAGCCATGACCCTGGAGGGCTATGGGCCAGCACGGTGCATGGCAGTGCTCAGAGCCAGAGAAAAGTGGGAGAGACCCTACACACACTTCGGCCTTGCACGGATGCCAGGGGATGGTGGGCGTGTCACAGGACTCCTTCACTATGGCCTGGTCTCATTGGTCTCGCCTTGACTTCCACCCTGAGGGGTATGGAACTCTCCACACCCCCACCCGCACCTCGATCCCGGGGCAGAGAAGCTCAACTCGCAAGCCATGACCCACAGAGCCACACCACAGGGGCCCTCTGCCAGTGGTAGTCAGTTGGCCTGATTGATCGATGGACGGTGGGTAAAGGCACCTCAATCCCACATGGACACCTGCTGGGACATCACCCAGGGATGTCATCTCTTAACTCCTGGAGGCTGCCAAATCATGCCGGATCATGCGTGCCCACCAGACGATCGGGAGAGCAAATCTGCAGGGTGTAACTGGCCCCGCGGAACTCCCCTCAGCTGCTGAGGGGAAGATCCACTCTCATATGGACTTCTGGCTGGGAGGAAGAGGCCCATGACGGTGCCTCGATCCCATGCAGACACCTGGCAGAATGTTCTCCCCGGGGCTCACACTCTGACGAGACGCCCCATCATCTCTTAACTCCTGGAGGCTGCCAAATCATGCCGGATCATGTGTGCCCACTGGGCGATTGGGGGAGTGAACCTGCAGGGTGCGACTGGCCCTGCGTAACTCCCTTCGGCCGCTGAGGGGCAGGTCTATTCTCATACGGACTTCCGAGTCCACCTGCATTCCGATCGAGAGCTATTCTGGGGACTTTTCGATTTTTTGTGAACGCCTTTGAGAACGGGGCAGGGTCGGATGCGTCTGCCTGGCCAGGAGCTCTCCGGGCCCCACAGCCCTCTACATGAAGCTCCCTTAAGGACTTCTGTCAGGGCCTACCATGGTGGCCCTCCCCTTCAACTCTGCAGAGAGACCTCTTTACCTAGCTGTGGCCCAAGGCTTGCCTTGGGGCCCCTACCACCTCCATATTCCCTGCAGGCTGCCAAGCCGTGCTGTGTCCCTATGCCCTCAGAACCTCTCAGGGAGACCTCCCTCAAATCCTGGTCACCCTCGCCAGACTTTCTTTGGCCGCCAAGGGGCAGGTACACTCTCATTGGTACTTCCGAGCCCCCAGCCTTTCTGGACCAGAGCCATTCTGGTGACTTTGCGACATTTTGGAGACACTGTCGGTTACCAGGTGAGGTTGGATGCCTTCCCCCTGATGGACAGGAGCTCTCCAGGCCTGTAGCCATCTGCCAGACACTCCCTTGAGGACTTCCATCATGGGGGGCTCCGTCTGACCCTGCTCACCCAGGCAGGAGCACTCCAGACCCCGCAGCCCTCCACCAGCCCAGCCATTCCCTTGAGGACTTCTGTTGTGAGGAGCTCCACCTGACCCCGCTCACCCAGGTGGGAGTGCTCCCTGCCTGGCCACCTTATGCCTGTCTCCCCTTCCAGACTTCCATTGGGATGGACTCCCCCTCTGGGCTTCAACGTCTACCTGGGCAGGAGGGCTTTTTCCCAGGTTACATATCTCCTGGAGGCTGCCAAGCCGTGCCATGTCTCTGTGACCTCAGACCCTTGTGGAACTCCGCTTGGCTGCCGAGGGACAGGTACACTCTCAATGGGACTTCCGAGGCCACTTTCTTTCCAGTCCAGAGCCATTCTGGGGACTTTGCAACATTTCAGGGATGCTGTTGGGTACCGGGCGAGGTTGGATGCCTTCCCTCTGCCTGGCAGGAGCTCTCCTGGCCTGCAGCCATCCACCAGATGCTCCCTTGAGGACTTCCATCGTGGGGGTTCTGCCTGACCCTACTCACCCAGGCAGGAGCACTTCTGGCCCTGCGGCCTTCCACCAGCCATTCCATTAAGGAGTTCCATTGTGGGGGGGCTCTGCCTGACCCCGCTCACCCAGGCAAGGGCACTCCTGGCCCTGCGGCCTTCCACCAGATGCTCCCTTAAGGACTTCTGTCTCACTGGAGAGGCACGATCCGGACCCCCTCACTAGGTGGCAGCTCTCTCAGCCTGGCCATTTTCTGCCTCTCTCTCCCTTAAGGACTTCCATCAGGAGGGACCCCCTCATGGCTTCCACATCTACCCAAGCAGGAGATCTCTTTTCCTGGGTTACATAACTCATGGAGGCTGCCAAATCATAATGTGTCAATTGTGCCCTTGGAGCCTCTCAGGGTAGCTTCCCTCTGATCCTTCCCAGCCTCATGGAACTCTGCTGGACCATGAGGCCTCAGCCAGACCCTCATCCAGACTTCCATGATGCGGTTCTCCCCTTTGCCCTCCACATAGAGCTTTCAAACTCACACAGGATATGGCCCCAGTTCCCAGCATCTCAGCCCATTTTGTCTCATGCCTCCATCTCTTGCCTCAGCAGCTCCAACAAACCTGCTTTGCTTTGAGCTTTCTGACATGTGCCCCCTTGCCTCCTGAGTGGTGCCGTTCACAGGGCTGCATCCCCGCAGTACCAGGTGAAGGACCGGAGGCTGACACAGTGCCTGTGGATGGTCCCAGGTGCGAGATGCCATGGCGGCCATATCTCCACACCCCTGGGAGCTGGGAGGACAGGATCAAAGACCTGGCTCCTGGGGTGGCCCTAAAGCATGCCCACACTGTTGACTGACTCCCCCAGCTGGACCCGGGTGCAAGATAATATGGTGGCTGAATCTCTACATCCTTGGGAGCTGGGAGGATGGGAACACAGACCTGGCTCCTGGGGGTGGCCTTCGGCATACCTGCGCTGTTGGCCAACTCTCCTGGCCTTTGCCCCAACTCACCTCGGGGGACCCCACTGCCTCCATGTCCCCTGCAGGCTGCCAAATCGTGCCATGTCATGCACTCCCTCAGAGCCTCTCTGGAGAGCTTTGGTCTGATCCAATCTGGCCTCATGGAACTCCCCTCAGCCACCGAGGGGCAGGCCCACTCTCATTGGGACTTCCATGTCACCCTCCTTTCTGGTCCAGAGCTCCATGGTCTCTGTCTCCCACATATCCCCTGAAGGCTGCCAAATCGTGCCATGTCCCTGTGCCCTCAGACCCTCTAAAGGAGACTTCCCTCCAATCATGGCTGGCCCTGCAGAACTCCCTTCGGCCACTGAGGGGCAGGTCCACTCTCATCAAGACTTCTGTGTGCCCCTGCTCTCCCAACCAGAGCACATCCGGGGACTTTGCAATTTTTCAGGGACATAGTCGTGTACTGGCTAAGGTCAGAAACCTTCCCCCTGCCTGGCAGGAACTCTCCAGGCCCCACAGATGCCCACCACTCACACCTTAAGGATGTCTATTGTGGGGGCCTCCACCTGACCCTGCTCACCCAGGGTGGAGCTCTCTGGGCCCCGCAGCCCTCTGCCCGGCACTCCCTTGAGGACTTCCATAATGGGGGGCTCTGCCTGACCCTGCTCACCCAAGAAGGAGCATTTCTAGCCCTGCAGCGTTCCACCAGATGCTCCCTTGAGGACTTCAGGGGGCACGATCCTGACCCTCTCACCGAGGTGGGAGTGCACCCTGCCCAGGCACATTCCGCCTCTCTCCACTTTCCAGACTTCCATCCTGGAGGGGGCCGTGATCCTGACCCCCTCACCAGGTGGCAGATCTCCCAGCCCAGCCATTTTCCACCTCTCTCTTCCTTAAGGACTTCCATTGGGAGGGACCATCTCATGGCTTCCACTTCTACACAGGCAAGAGAGCTCTTTTCCCAGGTTACATAAGTCCTGGAGGCTGCCAAATCATAATGTGTCAATTGTGCCCTTGGAGCCTCTCAGAGGAGCTTCCCACTGATCCATCCCTGCCTCATGGTACTCTGCTGGGTCGCAAGCCCTCAGCCAGACCCTCATCAAGACTTTCATGTGCCCCTACTCTTCGATCCAGAGCACCTTCAGGGACTTTGCAGTATTTCGGGGATGCCGTCTTAAGGACTTCCATCGGGAAGGATTCCCTCATGGCTTCGACTTTTACCCAGGAGGGAGAGCTCTTTTCCCGTGTTTCATGCCATATTTCTTTATAAATAAGACCTAACTGGAGAATAAGGCCTAGCATGGTTTTCCTGGGTGGTCATGATATAAGCCCTACCCCGAAAATAAGCCCTAGTTAAGATCATCAACAACACATGACAGATGTGTTGAATTATAAAATAATATTACCGACACCCATTTACTGAGGTTATCATACTCTGCTCACCATTTTCAGACTATTCGGACACCCAACTTCTTCTCTTTGCAGAAAGTCGTAAGATTCTTTCCCTGGGAGTCATCCATTATTCTCACTGTAACCCTAATCATCACTCACATTTGCCGGTTGAGATCCTTGGCCCATAAACTCTGGCAGATGTACTTTGATTGGTCAAAGTACAGACAACGTGCGTAAAGTGCAAGCACTTGAAAATGAATGGCTGTGGTTGTGTCTTCTTAACCATCGCCATTTTGTGTTGCCACTCCGGTCTCATAAGTCTTCAATTATCCCCCCCCAGACAAGATGAGTGCAAAAAGAAAGAGCTATTCCATTGAGTACAAGAAAAGAATCATGCAGGACTCCTGAGGAAAGAATCTGATGACTTTCTGCAAAGAGAAGAAGTTAGATCCCCGACTGGTCCGAAAATGGCGTGCAGTATACGATAACAACAGGCCGACAAGGGAAATGCTAAGAAGTGCAAGTGTGTATCAGGTCAGCAACCATTATTTCCTGAGCTGGAAGCCATCATCTGTGAATGGATTGCTAACAGGAGAGCAAAGGCTTTGGTTGTGCGCAGGGCTGATATTCAAGCATTTGCCCTTGCAATGGCACCACAATATCCCCAGAAGAATTCAAAGCATCACAATATTGGCAGGATGGCTTCCTTCAGTGATATGAACTGTCTCTAAGAAGATCAACAACACTATTCAAGCTGGAAGATACTGAAGTTCGTGCACTTGCATTCAAGTCCTTTGTTGATGGCATCGACTTTTCTAAATACCAACTCTCCAACATGATTGCTATGGATGAAACTGCAGTGTTTATGGGCCAAGGATCTCAAACAACAATTGATCAGATGGGTGCCTCATCAATCTACATTCCCTCCACTGGTTACGAGAGTGCACGTTACCTGTATTTTGGCAATTCATCTAAATGGAAAGAAAACCCCACCTCTAATCATTAGTAAGGGCAATAAAGATAACATTGAACGTGTTTCGGGCATTTACATTCTTGAAACTGAAAAAGCCTGGTGCACACAACCAGTTATAATGAAGTGGGATGATGTAATGCAGCCACTTGTTTTGCAAGGTAGTGAAAGAGATCTGCTAGTCTGGGATTAAGCCAGCACTCACCATGCTAAAGACATGAAGAAATTCCTTGCACGGAGAAGAATTGATCAAATAATGATTCACACAGGAATGACTGCCTATCTCCAGACTCTTGATATTGCAATAAACAAGCCATTCAAGAACCATTTGCACATGGAACTCAATGACTACATTGAAAATAGAATGGAGAGAAATCAGCATGGAAACTTTGTGAAGCCTAGCCTGCGAGAGGTTGTGACTTGGGTGAAAAATTCATGGGATAAAATCACTGACAGCTGTGTTGCCAATGCACTATGAGCAGGGTAGTTGGACAAGCAGTGCTCATTTAAGGAGAGTTCTATTACTAGGCAGGACAGATTAGGGCCAATGGTTCTACAGGAAGTGGAGTCACAAGAAATTCAGGCTGGAATTCAGGGGATGGAGACTTATGACAATGTTCCAGAAGAAGATGACATGACTGTATTTGAATAACTTTTCCTTTATTGGGGCAACAGAATGGATTACTTCTGCTTTCAGTTTTATTCCCCTCCTCCAATACACATGTATTGAGATTTTTCTGCACTTTCTGTGAAGTATGAAATATTGCACTGTGAAAGCCAAGGTGTAGATATTCTGAAGTTGAAATGTTTGTTGCACTGGTTATGTAGAATTCTCACACAACTGTTAACGCTTTACTAGAACTGTTGCCCAATAACAGAAAAGTACCAAATAAATGTCAATTTGTGTACATGAATAAATGTCACTTTTTGTACATGAATAAATGTTGATTTGTGTACATGAAAAAATGTAAAATTTTGTACATGAATAAATGTAGATTGTTGTACAGGGGAGTATATAAGGCATCCCCTGATAATAAGCCCTAATGCGTATTTTGACGGGGGAAAGAGTATAAGACCTGGTCTTATTTTTGGGGAAATACGGTATGTATATATATATATATATATATATATATATATATATATATATATATATATATATATATCTGTGTGTGTGTGTGGGGGGGGGGTGTATGAATGTCCCCACTTACATGCAGAATGCTGGGATTATCTGCACCTACACATCATAACAGTTGTCTGATGGTAACACACCAATGCCACAAAAGGACATAATCCACACATGCACAGAACCCTGTCCCTGTGGAATGTCACCCTGTAGACAGACAATGGTGAGCAGGTGGTATAATGTGCAATGGTTGTAACACAGCCCTTGGACAGGCCATATTGGTCATGGCCAATTGTTCACCTACCAGACTGCAACCAGCCAGACATGGTCATACTAGGAATTATATACACATAGCAGGGGTATTAACAGGTATACCACTCCTATGATGCTAGAGACAATAACAGCTGCATGCTGGAGCACTCTGCAGGCCACATATGCTGCATAATACAAGGCCACTGTGCATAGGCAACACAGACTATGGCTGCATCCACAGATGCAACAGACATAAGCTGTGGTGCATGCAATAAGTACTGTGAGCTACAGTGTGTATAACTGGATAGATAGGGGTTCTAATCTCACAACAGGTAACTCTGTGAGTGTGTGTGTGTGTGTGTGTGTGTGTGTGTGTGTGTGTGTGTGTGTGTGTGTGTGTGTGTGTGTGTGTGTGTGTGTGTGTGTGTGTGTGTGTGCGTGTGTGTGTGTGTGCGTGTGTGGGTGTGCATATGTGTGTGTGTGTGTGTGTGTGTGTGTGTGTGTGTGTGTGTGTGTGTGTGTGTGTGTGTGTGTATACATGTACCACCAGTCTAACATCATGCACCTAAGATACACAAGTTTTGCTGTGTAGTCATGACACATGCCAGCACACAGTACCTGTTATGGCCTGCAACACCTTCAATGGCATAACAATACTGCACTACACAACTACATTGAAAGTAATATAGTCACCCTGTGTATCAGACACATATTTGCATGTCCCTGCATCGATGGCATGGATGGTAGGGATGTAGCACAGGTATCATCACATGCACAGGGTGTGGTGTGGGGGTGCCAGAGGCCTAGGTTATGCCATACAGTTGGAAGCATGTGTGTAAGTCAGGAAGGGGTGCTGCTCAGATGTGCTGTGGAGATGTGCCATGTGTGTCTGTTGGTGACCTGCATGTGACAGTGATGTTTGAGAGTGTGCATGTACACAGTTAAGCCCAGTGCTGGCCCTACACATGTATATGTTGTACAGCTGTGGACCATACATGGCAGAGTGGCAGTTCACCATCTCCAGCCACTGGAGATTGCTCTGCCAAGAGTGGCACTGGCACCACCACGTCCAAGGTCAGATGCGGTGCTAGTACCTGATGGTGACTGCTGTATACTGGGCCCATGTCCTCCACATGACCATCCAGGACCATGTGGCCATGACCTGCCATGTTGTGTTGTGGACAGCACATTTCCCTCTGTAGTGCTAAACACAGTGCCACTATGGGAGCGTGAGAGTGCACGGACATGTAGTCTCTCAGCAGATGGTGTTGCTGACCTATGTCCATGTGCCCAATGCCCTACCCCAACCAGTTATTCCAGCACAGAGAATGTGCGGGCAAAGACAGACACTGTCTCAGCCCACTGTCTGTCCACTACATCAGTGAAGTGATCCACGGCATCATCAATGCAGTGGAGGCCATCACAGATGTCAGACTCTGCTGTATCCATGACCCTGAGCATCCATTTGGTGTTGTGTTTGATACATGCCTGTGCCTCCATGATGTCCTGAAACATGCAGCAAGTAACCCATGATGTAACACTTGTGACAGGAGATGGATGGACAGCAATCCTCCTTTGAGCATCTGCCAATCTGCCTGTATGGGACCTTGCCAGCTGTCTGCCTATGGCCAATGTCTACACTCACTGATGCCATAGTTGTCACACTGTCCTGTTCAATGTCAACACCATGTGACTGTGCAATATCTGTGACCTCTAGGGACTGGGTATGTGTGGGCATAATGACTGTGTGCAGGGACAATAGGGGCAGAAGAGGCATGTCAACCTCTGGAACAGATTCAGCCCCCAACAACCCCACCTGTACCTCACTATGGCCGCCATCATCATCAGAGCCTGATGGGACACAGACAGGTTGTGAGGGGGACAGACTCCAACTCCCCCATTCACGTGTGAGGAGGAAGACAAAATCGGTACATTATTACCTACACTATTATGTATGGTAATCCACACAGACTTGAGGAGCCACAACTGCATTACCACTCACATATCTTCTCATCACTGATATCATGCAAAACATACAAACACACATCAAAATACACAGACAAGACAGGCCCTATCTAACATGCACTTCAGCTACATCCAGTGAATGTTGCCAGTACACTGCACCTGTGGTGTATGCAATATGACAGTGTATGCGGTAGAACTACACATAATACTCAGTATACATATTTTGAGAATGATATGCCTGCTGTAGTATCACTGCCGCATGTACTCTATGTACCATCTCCTACACTGAGTGAACTGGCATCCTAGAGTCATTGCCTCCTGTATAGCATGCTGCATACTTCTTTATGACTATAACTGCAAATGTGTCAGTGTTTGTGCAAATACACAGCTGTGATTATCCATTGTATGCACTGTAGTCAACTGCAATGATATGGCACATACAACTTTTCCACTCTGGTTAAGCATAACAGTTGTACCTTGGGATAAATAGCAGTCATTAATGTTCATATGGTATATATAAACTGTACAACAATGGTGTCACACTTACCAGGTACAGAACTACAGACTTCGGCCACACCTGATGTACCAATGAAAATATGAGGGAGAGGGATTGTCAGCAATACCAAATATTGTACTGCTAGAGGGCAATATGTGCATGTATCCATGTGCAGTAGCTAATGTGATACTGCCTACATTGCTAAAATTCTGAGTATGTGTGCACAACTGTGCATTAAAATAACCCCCAATGCAGATAGACCTGGCACCCATGTACTGGCATGCATAGCCTTCCACAATGACTGATACAGTATTACATTGGTGAACAAAGTAAGCTTACCTAGATGCTCCTCTGATGTGAATAATGTGGTACCCACCTCCAGGATGTATGGGGTGATAGATGCCTGGGAGCTGGTAGTTGATTCTAGGTTTACCAGGAATTCCTCTGTGGCTGTGAGTGGTTATTCTTTTGCAGGCCCTCCACCGGTGGCAGCACAATTCCTGGCCACAGCAGCTGACCTTTGACATGCAGCATTGAGTATATCTGTGGCCCTGTGTTGGACCAGTTTGTAGGTCATGTCATGATGTCCACTTTGGTCAACTGCCCTGAAAAGGTCACCCCACAATGCTGCACACTGGTCACAATGTTGGTGACCCCTTGAAAGCAGAATGTAGTGATGCAGTTTGAGGCCATCCAGGATAACATAATTCTCAGCAGTTGTGAACGGGGTATGCCTCCTGCAATACATTGTTCCTGAAAGACAACAAGAGGGGGACACATTACAGGACCAGATATGTGGACATCCACTATTTACAGACTCTGCACAGCCAATACGGCCTGCACTACCCACCGCTTCCTCACACGTCATACCCCACAGTCTATCAACATACTACATGTGTGGCTATCACCAAGATAGTAGCAATACTGGATATGTCCCTGTGTGCTGTGACAGATTGTGCTCTATGTCTCTACACCCATCACTGCAGACTACTGTGATGTGTCCCCTACAGGCAAGCTCCCACTAATATGTCATATAGCCACTATCAGACAAATAGCTGTGTGATATTACAAGTACATGGGTACAGTCGAGCAACAGCAGTGTGCCACAATGACAGACAGCACAAACATGTGGATGTCTGACAAATGGTTGGCCATTCATTGATGGTTGTTGATATACAATAGGGAATTTGGCTGTCACATTTCAGACCCCCTCAGAAAACATCTATGCTACAGTAATATCTGGTAGTGTATTAACAGTTTTACATTGCATGGCCAATATGTATCCCCTGTCACTGAGGTTGGGACTGTGTCCCCCATTAATTAGGGCTATGACTGAATCCCTGCTGTAGGGGGTTGACAGGTATGTTAGCCATAGCTCTCAATCAATGAGCGATGAATGTCAACAAAACAGTGACCTAGCCAGGGTGCATCAGGGGCAGTCAGGGAAACCTGTAAAATGCCAGGGCTATTTATGTGTGGATTTCACAGACTGAGAGGTTGTGAATGACAGTACATCATTTGATGTTACCGAAGTGTACACCCTTACTTAGCATCACTATGTCTAACACAGATTCCACTAGCTTTCCTACAACAGCTGACCATTGTAGGAAGGAGTAACAGGGGCAGAGCTAGGATTTGACTCAAAACAGGGACAGTGGAGAGGCATGCCTGTAGCTGTTGAACAGCAGAGTATCACCAGCATGTCAATGCCATAGATGTATGACAGGCCTATTGTTGTAATCCCTGTTCCCCATAACTCCATCCTACCATCTGCATCCCATTATATGGGGACATCTATTACATACCTAGTAGAGTGAAGTGTTCCTTTTTTGAAGTGTTCCTTTGCAAATAACTTGCAAATCTGTTGTCTGTGTGAGCAAAATGACATACAGACCTGTTCCCCATAGGCAGTTGATTGCCTTTTGTAGGTAATGCTCATTAACAGGTAATTGCCTGTGCACCAATCTGTGCCTCAGACTTGCTAATTGCATAGAAAACAGCTAGGTTGCACTTTCACTAGCCAATGACATAGCACCACAGTGCAATATTTAAGGCCTCCATGTAGGCCTTGGCCCCTTTCTTAGTCTTTGCGATGGACAGTAGTGAGGTGTGGAGACTGCAGCATCACAGGGGGTAGGTACAAATACTATCCACTGTTGAGATTTCTAAGGTATGTCCACAGTTTTGCATGCTATGTTTGGCCATTGTCCCATGACATTGTGATTATCTGACAGTTCAGTGGTAAACACTGTAGGTTGAGGTCAGTAAGGGGAGAAAGACATGTGAATGTCAGACATCATACCCATCAGAATATGCATGCTGATACAGTAGCTGCAATTCTATCAGCTCACTATCTTTGTAGGGGCAAACTTTGAAACATGCCCCTGTCACTGGACCTTTGTCCCCCACCCTTTATGTATGGTTGTGTTTGGATCCCTTGTTCTAGGGGGTTCTGAGGTATGGTAGGTCTGTAGCAGCTAACTCAACATACAGCTGTGTATGTTCCAGGCTGCAGCTGCTGCTGCAGCCTAGGACACATAGGGGTGAGTGTGAACTCTTTGGAGGACAGCAAGCTGTATGTCTAACTGAGCCAACAATGTCAGCTGTGTCATCACAGCAGAGCCAGGGTAAGGGTGCAGTTTACAGTCCAATCAAGGCATGTGTGTAAGGTACAGCTGTTATGTAAAAGTGCCAATCACAGAGTAGTAGGCAACATATAGTTTGGCTATACAAATATGTGCAGTGTGTCCCCACCTTCAGGCCTTTGACTTGCAAACATGGGTAGCAGTTAATGCAGTAGCCACATCCTGTGTGGGTTAAAATTGCATGACTCAGTCATTACTTGCTGTGTTCACAAGAATGTAATTGATATGCAACATACTGGATTTGAACTCAGGACTATGGGTGACAAAATATACTACATGCAAGGCATTTAACAGCCTGGGATACTCAGTCAAAGCTGCAACAGGTGTATTTGCAAGATATATGTGCATACCTATAGTCTGTGACACACTCCTGCATCCATCATTATGTGCATGGCTTTCAAAGGCAGTTGTGCATCAGGGTCCCAGTTGTACACATGTTCTTTGCCATTGCTGTCTTAGCAGGTGTGTTTAAAGATGTTGCTGATAAAAGGGAACAATTACCTGCTATCATACCTCTCAACCACTTAGAGCAAGAAATCTGGCCAAAGCCATAAATGAAAGTGGGACAAAGGCACATAAATAGGGACAATCTATAAACAGTGCTCTTACAAACTTAGAATTTTGCTAGATTAACAGGTTTTGCATTAGCATGTGTTTTCTGAAGGGTTGAAGTGTGAAACTGAAATGTCTGTCATGATTTTCTAACCTCAATCTTCAATGACTTGCCACTACTTTGCCAGAAAAATTACAATTTTATGAAAACCGGGCCAAAAATAAGAGACAAAACTCTGGACATTCTGCAGCAATCTGTACAGTTGGCAGTATGCTTGCTATCCCAGGCCTTACACACATCCATTATTATTTATTTGGTTGTGTACTGGTGTAGTGTTTGCATCACAGTCCCAGGTACACTCCCATTTTTCCCATTATATGTACTTGCAGTGTGTCACTGCCAATCAGTATATTTTGCTGGAAACATTCACTTCAATGCAGAGCTGAGTGTCCTAGTGGGCTAATGCAGTATGCTGTAGTTGACAGGGGCCCAGGTTTGAGCCATAGCAGGGGTGGCTCTTTTGCAGATGTGCCTAACACTGTGAGAAATACATAAGGTCATTAAGGCACTTTTAAGCACATTTAAAAAGGTTTGCATGTCCTGCCGCTTAGTACCATGCAAACCTGTGCTAAAAATTAATAAAGAAAAGAAAAAGGGGGTGATAGGACAGTGGTGAAATGGGGCAAGCAGGGTGAAAAACATACTGAAGGGCAGGTAGGGTTGTGCAGGAAGGGTGTAAGAAAGGACCATAGCTTTCCATTTCTTGTACAACAACAGCTGTGCAGTTTTTACAAACTTTGTACATTAATTTGGACCCTCAAACTCCAGAGAGATGGGTGAGGACAACATAAATGTGCTGTTAAGCCAATTGGACCTAATTAGTGGTGTCCAGTGGACACGTGTGAAATGAAGAGTTAGGTATGGGATGATAGTTTTTGTGGGACAGGTACTCAGTTTTTTTTTTTTTTTTTTTTTTTTTTTTTTTTTTTTTAAGGAGAGAGTGGAATGTTGGAGAAGGGATGTAGATATGTGTGGAGAGGTAAGCTGGGTAGGAGAGGTTACATTTGCAGACAGACAAGACATACAAGACAGCATACAGGGACTCTGTGTGACACATGATGGGGTAAACACCTTGGACGGGGAAGGTGTTGTGCAATCAGAGATACATGTGCTCCCAGATGGCAGCAGCATGACTGAGCTCCCCACCCATGGGCAGTCAACACTGCTCCTTCACTGCCCCAAAGGTGACTGTGCTGGAGGCTAAGCATCAGGGCCACCAGGCCCTACCAGGTTGTTGAGTCTGCCCTCAATCTGGTTCAGGGGTTGTTCATAACTCCTATGCACAATCCTGTGCACCATGGCTGGTAGTTGATCCTGAGTGACTACCACCCCTCTGCCACCACTTCCAGGGGGGGACAGGTCCATTCCCTGAGGTGGTTCCACCTGAAGGTGATGCAGGGCCAGCTGAGGGGGCACTACTGGCTTGGGTCTCAGATGTGCTAGGACCCAGTGTCATGGCTGGCTGAGGCAGGGTAGGCAGATCAGCAGGAATCGGCCTACCCTGACATGCTGTGGTAATAGAGGTATAGCAATGTGTATGGGTTAGTCATAAACAAAACATTTTGTTAGTTATAACAGCATGCCAGAACAGTGTAAATAACCAATTAACATATCAATGCATATTATATGGAACATAACAATAAATAACATAACAGTCAGTATATTAACAGCATGCCAGTAACAGTTACAGAATAAGGCCA
This sequence comes from Protopterus annectens, assembly GCF_019279795.1. Taxonomy (NCBI): domain Eukaryota; kingdom Metazoa; phylum Chordata; order Ceratodontiformes; family Protopteridae; genus Protopterus; species Protopterus annectens. The sequence goes on from NC_056725.1 coordinate 103,189,380, forward strand.
ACAAGATTGGTAATTCAGCAAGATATGTTAATATGTAACCATTGTAATACATAACAATAATGAAACACATGCCCCAAAATAAAGTTTAGAGAACAACATATGTTACTAGTAAACCATAACCAGTATATAACAATGATAAATTTAGATGAAGGTAAGGGGTGAGAGAGAAAAATACAGTTAATTACTACCAGTATAGGCTATATAGTTTACAACAGTACTGCTATATGCTCTACAGGTCTGTCCTTCCTTTATGTTTAACAGTGCCCTATAGCTGCTGTAGCATGTACATATCTCTCAAGCTATCCACATGGGACAGTATGGGCCAAGCAGTAACATCTGCAGGTACACATCTACAGAGAACACTTACACATCAGGTGGACCTATATAACTGCCAAAGTGTACTGTGGGCTGATGTAGTGTGACTGTGCTACTGACATAATCATGTCAAGGATACATGTATGACAGATGGATTACGCAATAGTAATTACACTCCGTGACAGCATGACACTTGAGAGAAATGTATGTGTACAGTACAGAGAGTAAACAACTATCATGCCATCCTTGGCAGGCATGGGAATAGAACATCAGAAAACTTTCACATACTCTCCAGGCATACAGCCATACCAAGATTACACATTTTATTTTATTACTATTGTACTTTTTGCCTTTATTTTATGAAGTCTTATCACATTCCTGGTCAATGCTCTTAACAGTCTGTTACATCTGAAGACACATGCTATTTACTCATAATAAGGGCTACTTCACACATTTACCTGTATTTCCTGTGGAGAGAACATCTGTGATCAATACAAAACTGATTCAGTAATATTTATTACAACATAGCACTGGATTTGAACCCTGGTCTGTGTGTAGCAAAATGTATTTGAGACAAAGCATTTAACAAATTGAGCCACTGCTGACTACTGACTGATTGATATTTGCCTAGAGCTCACCTAGAAATAAAATATGACCTGACAATAGTATTACAGTTTTATACGAGACTACAGTGACACTTGAACACACATCCATGATATTCATGCAAGACAGAGATACTAGGTAAACTATACATTACAACATAGAATGCAGGTGTACACAATATACTGTTAGTGGGTGGAAATATATGTGAAGTCTACAAACCATATCAGATTATTGGGTTGGCTAGCTCACTCATATACAACTGCAGATAGTATATTTGCAGTCTACAGCTATTACACTGTCATTTGCCTACAGCACTGTACCTCAGAGAATGAATGCATATAGCTGAAATGCAATGGTTAACACAAGACAATCCTTATATATATAATATACCATGGGTGTTAATGGTACTGCTTCAAATGTTACTGAAAAACAGGTGTCCTAATGCATTTCTTGTACTACAGCTCTTAATATACAGTTATTGCATAACACTCTTTATTAGCTATACTTTGAGGCAGGTAGTGGTATTCCTTTGTGTTTTTATTTCAGAGCAGTTGTCATAATCAATTTCATGCAAGACAGCCCTAATTACATGCTTATGGCACAACACAGCTTTATTAGGGGTACCTTCATGTAGTTAATGGTGTAGTTTTGAGTCTTTATTGCACAGCAGTTGATGTAATGCCGGTGTTGCAATACAGCTGTAAATCCACAATTATTGCAGTAGAAACTATATTTAATTTACATTATCAGGGTTAATGCTTTAGCCTTCCCTGTATATTGCACTATAGTTGGCAGTAGTCATTTATTGCAGAACAGACCTATGCCCACATTCATGGCAATACACAAATCTTTACTGTATGTACCTATTGGCAGTTAATCCTTTACTCTTTCTTGATTATTTGACTATAGATTGCAAATTAATCTGTACTCACCACACTCATGGCACAACCTGGCCCAAGACCCTGCATGCACCTCTAGGTTGCGAGCTGTCTCCTCTGCAGCTGTAGGGAGAGAAGCAAACCATTATGCATATCTGTCTATCAAACATTCCAATTAGATATTAGTAAAACAATGCTAACAGTACTTTCAACCTTGTGAGGCATTCCCAGCCCAAGCTTCCTGGAGCCAGTGTCCAGAAGATCCACCTTATGATGCTTCAGGTCATCATAATGGTGATAGACCTGCTCACCTCCTGTGGGGATACCTGTAGCACTGGTGAGATTATGTGCCAGTTGGTCCTAGGCCTCCACCTTGCACTCTGAGCCCTGGAACTGCCCCTGCAGCAGCCAGTCTTCATGTTTTTCACCAGGAGTCCAACCATGACCCTAGACCCCTGAATGCCCCACCACTGCACCCAGAAGTGCACCCTCTCCAACACCTGCCATAGTTCTTGCACAGTTCATACTCCAACTGGTTATGCTATATTCCCATTTGTTGCACTTAATATATCCTGTTTTTCACCCTTACATGCCATTGGGCAATATTTAAAAACATGGTGCATTGCTTGCACAAACCAGAGCAGCTGAGCTGAGCAGTGCTTAAACTGGCAGTGCTTAGTAGTGTGCAAACCAGCTCAGCACTACCAAGCAATGCCAAGCATTGCAAAACAGTGCCTAAACAGAGGTTGTTTAAGCAATGCTTATTATGGCTTAGCAAGGCTTAACAGAGCTTAGCTGAACACAGCAGATCATGATTTAAAAATAATTGGCATAATTTATATTTCAAAGATAATTGTTTACTTTCCCTTCCATGTAGTCAAACACCACACCTACTGCACATAAGACCATAACTCTATCTACTTGGCTTCATGGATATCTGGAATGCTGCTATAATTTTACATATACCTCTGAGCCATGTTTAAGCACTGCTAAGCACCATGCCATACAAACCTGCTAAGCAATGATTAAACTTGACCTTTGAATCAAAAATTTAATGCATCCGGTTTCTATTTTTAGATAATTGACACTTACCAGATATCTAAAAATAGAAACCGCATGCCCCACCATGCAAACTTAAAAAAATATTAAATACATTGATATCATGCACTTGGACAGTGCAGGGGGTGTGTTACTCATCTGTGGACACAGTGACACACCCCCTACACCAATTCAGTAGCTGTGTTCCACAGCTCTCCCTCAGCAACGCGTCATGGTTAATATCCATGCCCCACTACCAAGGGGTAACTGCATACATGGACATGGTAACTTCCATTTAGGCTCTACACTAGGCCTACATGGAATTTGTTAAATCTGAGAGAATATTAAATATCAATTTAGAATGACATCAGAGTTCAAAATCACAGGAAGTATTTAAAATAACATTGAAGGGCAGACACAGACAAATAAAGAAAAACAATATCTAAACTAATATTCACTATATTCCTGACAATCTAAAATAATTATACTATTCACTATTTACTTAATAGAGCAAGGCAGATGATGTGGTGAATGGGCCTGCTTGTTTTCAGGCCCAAGACAGAATACAGAATGCTCAGTCTCACTAAGAGACTTCTCAAAATAATATGTAAAATATTACTTCAGGGATAGCTTGCAGAATTACATCACTTCTGGTCATTTGACTTGTAGTTCCCCTGCAAACTCTCATTGCTGGAAGCTGTCAGGATTTAGCATCTACCTGTAAAAATACACACATAAGGGCTTTTGATCAGATCTATGGAAGGTACTAGAAGTCATAAAACAATTTCATACTGCCACACTTCCAGAGTAGTAATTAGTTCACCCCAAAGACAATACAGAAAGCTTCCTAGTACAGACTTTGTGTCTCTGGCTGCAGTGATACCTGTGAGACCACATCTTAGTGGCTTAGCCCATAAAGTGATTTAATTTCAGATATATTTTAAAGTTTGCTGGACTGAGTTTTACCTCCTGTCTTCCAGTTTGCTCTGTTAAAACATATACATTTAAACAGTTACAATAAATGTACATGTAAATTTCTGTTCTCTCTATTAGGGCACACTGTGGATGCATTTCAAATACAAGCACTTTACAAATGCCTTTTCAACACAAACATCTGTACAAATCAGTTTGATATCCACATGATATGCAGTTCTAATACATTTGTAACACAAACATTTTGTATAAATCAGTTTGATATTCACAAATGGCAAATAATTACTTACAAAATTCCAGCTAGCTGTGCTGGCAGTACCTCCTATCGTCACAACTGGCAAATACATTGACCACCCCATAGTACTTTTTTTAGGCAATGCCAGCCTGATAAACCTACCAACACAGTGAAGCAAGCAAAGGAAATATGAGGGTGCTAATTATCAAATCTAGAAGTCTAAACAGGAAACTATACTCCCCACAAGCCCTTCTCATCTTAGAGAATGTAGATGAGTGTGTGGTAACTAACAAGTGGTTTAAAATGGCAGATAGTACTCCTGCAGTGCAGGGCTATAATACCCTCCACACATTTAGACCAGCTACTACACTGGAAGAAGAAAAAGGTGGATATGTCTCAGTCTTCATCCAGAAGAGACTCATATCAGGGCTGTTAAAGTAGCAGGATGCACTAGAACCTTTGCACATCTAAATAACCATCATACAGAGCCCATACCATATATTAGCTAGCTACAGAAATCTGTGTATGACAAAAAAAGCTATAACACCTATCTACAGGAATTAGAATCACTCAGTATTAAAGCCAATACCATTTTCCTGGGATATCCAAACTATCCAACTATAGACTGGGAAAACTACACCACCAATAGTGCACAAGCACAGAGATTCCTGGACTTTGTCAATACAAATGCCCTGGAACAGTCAGTCAGAGTACCCAGTAGGGGAGCAATATCTTGGATCTTGTTCTTACTAATATAGGGCATCTTGTACCATTCCTTAAACATCTTCTTCCCTTGTTAGGTCTGACCATAAAGCTATCTCCAGCAAAATGAAATTGAAACCACAGACCCCTTCCATCCAAGGTACCTTTAGAAATTTCTCTAAGAAAAACTACCTACTCCTAAGTGATAAACTGGAAAGCTTCAAATTCTCACCAAACTCAGTTAACTGCTGAATTATGTGGAAATATACACCACCCCACTATACCAGCAAGTAAACAGATGCATAGTTGCAGCTATACCTTGTAGGAATAAGTGCAGGGCATACTCCAGAAACAAACCTTTCAATGGAACCATAATATCAACAAGCTTTACAATAAAAGGAACAGAATTTTGACAAAAAGTAGGAAGACTAATTCACATAATGATGGAGCCCTTGCACTGAAATAAACAAACACCACAGGAGCTTAATAAAGTCCACTAAAGAAACGTTTGTGGGTAAAACAGCCTCCCAACCAAAAGAGAACCAGAATGCCCTTTTTAATTATGTTCGTAATTGTGATGGCCTCTCTTCTCCAGGCCAGTAATCAAGGAGGCTTAATCTTCACCACTGACACTGGTGAGAGATGGTCACTAAAAACAGGAATGGATTTACACAGTATTTCAAATGCAGCTGTCTGCATCAAGTACAGTTTCCCCCAAGAGCACACAGGGGACATGCTCCAGACCTGGGACTGGACTCTCTGTTTCTCCAGATCGCAAACAAGGCTCACTTTGGTGCACTGTGTCCCAGTTCCAAGTAGCTGATACACCCACACTTGGGTATTTGATTTTCACAAACACACACACACACACACATACACACACACACACACACACACACACACACACACACACACACACACACACACACACACACACACACACACACACACACACACACACACACACCTGGGAAAGGCTAGCACAGATTTACTACCCGTGTATCCTTCTACCCAGACTATAAGGTGAACATGCTGCTACCAGTCAATTACACTAAGGTTCTTAAAAGGGTATTCAATTATATTGAGTAAAATCAATACCAATATAAATAGTAGAGTGTAACCAAAGTAGTAAGGCTTTTTGGTGTGGCCACAGTGTCACTAAAATAAGCACAAGTACTCTCAAGATGTTAAAAGTATTCTCTAAAAGACTAGTCACAATGAAAAGTATAAAATATTTAATAATAGACAATAAACTATAAAACAAGAATGCTAAATATCCAAGTACAATAAACAGCAGAGTTTCAATCACAGGAGAAATACAAATAACACAGTTGGGCAGATTCAAACAGATGAAGAAAAACAATACTCAACTGTTCTCACTGTATTTCCTGACTGTCTAAAGAATAACTGTTCCCTAGCTAACTTAATTAATACAGCAAGGGAAGATTAGATGCTGAGATGCTTACTTCCACAAGGCAAGGTGATGAGCTTCAAACTAAACTGAACTGACTATGATAACTGTCATAGATCTATAAATCAGGTTCCAAAGAACACAAAACAAGCTGCTGTGAAAGTTCCATCTTCTCAGTGCTGGTTATGGAATGGCATCACATTTGATCACCTGACTCTGGTACAATACACACTCAGAGCTTTGCTAAGATATGTTGCAGTATCTTAGCTTCATAGGTTTATAGGTGTTTACTTGGCTAATGACCACAAGGGGCCTTTTTAAGTCTAGCCATGCAACCCAAATCTCTAACAAGTTTTGATATTCTTGATAAGTGTAAACATGGGCCTGGGAGATGAACCATTTACAGGTTTCCTGTTTGCATCAGAGACATAGGTGCTAAACCAGGGATAAATTTCCAGTTTTACATCCAATTGTCCATGTTGCACTTGAATTGGATTAGAGAGAAACTCTGCTTCACATGGATGGGGAGCCTGTTCCATAGATGGGATAGTCTCTGGGATACATACCTATCTCTCCAGCAGGTCCTATTTATATCACAGGCAAGGTTTAAGTCTTTAGAATGGGTAATTCTGGCACTGTTTGTTTTGTGGATATGCAGGAGGTCCATCAGAGTGGGGTCTGACAACGTCCTGTATGCCAGGCATAGATATCCCCCTCAAAAGCCTGTAGGAGACAGAATACAGGGATAGAGCCTTGAGGTGGTCTGCATAGGACATATTACTTATGCCCTGTATTCTTTTAGTGAGGAACCTCTGTGGATGTTCCAGTTGTTGGATATGCCTGGTTAGGTACATACCAAAGGGGGCATTGTACTCAGTGATAGGTCTGATGAATGCCGAATACAGTAGAACAATGACTTCCTTGGACTTAGATGCCATACCTTTGTTTATAAGTTGCGCAACATAGAATGATTTCCTCACTAATGTAGACACGTGATGATCAAAGGCTAGATTACTATCTATGTGTGTCCCTACATCCCTGACTACCGGATCTAGTCTAAGGGGTGTGTTGTCAATATGATAGTTACCAGGGATGGATGACTTCCCAAAGGACACTATTATGCATTTCTTGCCATTTAGTTTTAATCCATCACTCTGACACCAGTTGTTTGTCTGTATCAGCCCCTTCTGGAGAACATTTCTGTCGGTGTGAGATTCAATGACAACTAATTTGCAATCATCTGCAAATTTAGTCAGCCAGAGACCACTGACATTGGCCTTGACTTCTGAAAAGTAATTGCCAAAAAGGAGTGGTCCAAGGACTGATTTCCTGAGGGACTCCACTTGTGATTGGCCTTTTTGTAAAGTTGGACTCCCCAGTTCTAACTTCCTGGGTCCTGTCTGTGAGCCAGTTGGCTATCCACCAGGTGACATATGGGTTTGTACCCAACCTCTTGAGTTTGTCAATGCCCAAGTGGGGTATTGTGTCAAATGCCTTGGCCAGGTCAAGGTAGGCAGTGTGAACGATTTTGCCCTCATTCATTGTTTTGGTGACCTTCTCAAAGAAGTCCACCAGGTTGAGTAGGCATGATTTTGTTCTTCTTTCGGCTTTTTCCCAGTTAGGGATCACCACAGCAGATCACCTGTCCACTCATGATTGGCAGTGGAGTTTTACAGTGTTGAGTTGCCAGCCTGGTGCCCAACCTTCCACAGAAGGTGCGCGCACACACACACACACACACACACACACACACACACACACACACACACACACACACACACACACACACACACACACACACACACACACACACACACACACACACACACACACACACACACACACACACACACACACACACTCATGCCTATGGCCAATTTAGAGTGTCCAATCCACCTAGAGCATGTCTTTGGGATGTGGGAGGAAACTGGATCACCCAGAGGAAACCCAAATGACCACAGGGAAGACATGCAGACTCCGCACAGAAGGCACACTAGCCAAGAATCAAACTGGAGAACCTCTTGCTGTGAGGTGGCAATGCTAACCACTGCACCACCACGGCCACTGAGTAGGCATGATCTGCCCTTTACAAAAACAAACTGGGTTAGGTTCAGTATCTGGAAGTTTACTATACCTCTGTTGATAATCTCCATTATAATTATTTCCATAGCTTTACATATATGAGACTAGTGAGACTTATGGGTCTGTAGTTTCCAGGGTCTGTAGATGGCCCACCTTTGTGCAGAGGGATGACTGTTGCCTTTCTCCATTCACGAGGCACAAAACCTTCTTTGGAGGCTACAGTTAAATAGTAATTCCAGAGGCCCTGATAGGTCCTGTTTCATGCTATTTAGAAGGCATCCTGGGATATTGTCTGGGTCCATTGTTGCAGTGTTCTTGGTCTTAGACAGAGCATTAAGGACCTGTTCCCTAGTGATAGCAGGGGGAGTTATATTTGATGATATTTCCTGAGGGAAAATTGAGGGGAGAGAGGAGTAAAGTTGGAGCTGAATTTATCAGCAAGGAGGTTTGCTATATCATTTTGCTCAGTATAGGTGGCTTCATTTATAATGAGCTCTGCACACAACTGTGTATTGCCTTTGAGGTTGCAGACATAGTTAAAGAATGCTTTGTGGTTCCCCTTGGCCTGGGAGGCCAAATTTACCTCAAATTTGGCTTTGGTAGACTTTATTTGTCCTCTGAATTGTTTCTTTAGTTTAATGAGAGTGCTTTTATTCTGCTTGGTGCTGCACCTCCTAATTTTTGCCATGATTTTCTTCCTCCTGTTATACATTCGATTGATTTTTGTAATTCCACCAGGGTGGCTTGTTTTTGAGTTAGTTCTGTACTTCTTCCTGGTGGGTACAGCTGCCGCTATGCAGCTATTAATATGCTTGTACAGGGCTTCTGTGAACAGTTCTGCATAGGCAGAGGTGTTCTCAGGGTTAACAGGGGTTTGAAATTTTGCCAGGTTCTCACTTAATAGCAGGAGGTTAGCCTTAGACTAGTTCCTGAATATTCCTGGTTTAGCTGGGGGTCCAGGCTTTATTTTTACTTCAAAGAAGACCATTTTCTAGTCTGACCTTATCAGGGAAGGCATTACAGTAGCGGGTGTGCAGCACTCTCCCATATTAGCGAGGACCAGATCCAGTATAGTTACAGCCCTGGTTGATGTATTGACTATCTGGTCCAGGGCGTTTGTGTTTACAAAATCCAGGAATCTCTGTCCATATACATTTGATGTCGTATAGGATTCCTAGTTAATAGTGGCATAATTAAAGTCACCCATTAATATGGTATTGGGTTGGATGGTTAGTGTTTCTAATAAGTTTAAATACATGGTATGGGTTTCTTGGGTCATGGAGGGGGACCTATAGCTTGCAAGAAAGTGGTATTGGATTTTGCCTATGGTGATCTGAACATGAAGCAGCTCAAGTACACTGTCCTGTTTGGCTAGCCTTGAAGAATATTTATTTTTGATGTAAAAAGAGACACCTCCACCATCATCCCTACCTGTGAAGTAGCTAGTCTAAATGTGTGGAAGGCATTATAATCATGCACTGTTGGTGTGCTGTCCACGGCTTTAAACCATGTCTCTAAGACCACAGAGACATCAGCATTCTCTAGGGTAAAGAGAGCTTCCAGGGAGTGGAGTTTTTTGTATAGGCTCCTAGCATTAAGCAGTAATACCTTTAGATTTTCTTGGTTTTGATTTGCTATGTCAGAAGTACTTTCAGTTTGGCATTGCCTAAAAAAGGCACTATGGGGAAAGACAATGTTTTAGCTAATATTCGAAAGCCTAGAGAGGAGAGGTACAGACCATCCCTGGCAAAGGTATAGAACAATTTCAAAAACTTCTATTCTTCCCTTTCAGAATTCTTTGTTTAAACATAAACATTTAATCAGTTATAATAACACTGTTGACATTTTTAACACAAGCATCTGTACAAGTCAGTATGACAGCCAAATGACACAAAACTATTTAAAAAACTCCAGCCAACCATGCCGGCACATGTTACACATGCACTGCCCCATTTCTCCTGACACGGATGGCAATACATCACAGTAATATCAAAAGCACAATGCAGCAATGTGTTGAGCTGATTGTGACAATGTTGCCTACACTGGGGCTAAAGATACAGTGAACCTACTGGCCAATAAATTCACCTCAAACTTAATCCCACTCTCTCCCCTCCATATAGCCCATAAGATATACTTGAAGCTGCTATACCTACAACTATCACACAAGACCATGTCTTAAAAGTTCTATCAAAAACTAAAAATAATGCATCAGTGGGTTCAGATAACATCCCTGGATATATCTTAAATAGCAATAAGCAGGATTTAGCCACCACCCCCAGCAACACTGAAACAAGTGAATGGAGAACAGCTGCAATCATTCTCCTAAGAGAGGACCTTCTACAAACAAAGGCAATAACAGAGTCATAAGTTTGAGGTGCTCATTTGCAAAGCCATGGAAAGGCTTACAATGGAACTGATCAATAAGGGCATATGGAATCTCCAAACACTGGACTTGTCTCATTTTAGATTTATCAAGGACAGGTCATACTTACTCAGCCTGGTGGACTTTTTTGAAAAGGCCATCAAAGCAATGGATGAAGTTAAAATGGCACACACTGCATACTTCAACCAAGTTATGTAAGCTATTGACAGAATCCCTCACTCAGGCACAATAGGAAGGCTAAATAAACTTGGAATACAAAAAGATCAGCCACCAATGGAGTCCCCAGGGTTCAGAGCTGGGAGTTCTCCTATTTGACATCTACTTCTCTGAAGTAAAAGTCAATACCAAAGGGCTCTGGCTGACTAAGTTTGCAGATAACTGTAAGCTAGGAGTAGTTAATGAACAAATACCTTAATGGCTTAGCCATCTCGCAGTAAGGTTTGTTCCAGACAAATAAAAGGTGTCAGAATCATGGACTGAAACTAAATGCTAAATAATTTATTATCATATTCTTTGAGAAGTCATCTACACCAGGGAACTACACATTGACAGTACTTCCTTAAGAGTTTATCCAGTTGTTTAAGATTCCAGAACTTATGTGGACAGTGACCTAACTTTTGACCAACATGTGTCCACTGTCATAAGAACGTCCTTCTATGCTGTGCACCTTATAAAAAAAGATATTGCGTCTAGATCTAGAATGTTATTGCCCTTCTTTACTGAGCTTTCATTAGGCCGATCATGAAGTATAATTTCCCCTTTGTCAAGTATCTGTCCAGACACATGCAACAACTGGAACATCCACAGAGATACCTTACTAAAAGGATACAAGACCTAAACAACATGTTCTACATGGACTGACTCAAAGACCTGTCAATCTGTATCATATGTATCCTACAGACTGCTGAGAGGTGACCTGTGTCTGGCATCCAAGGCATCCTCTGACCCATTACTGATGGATTTACTGCACATTAGCAAGCCAAATGACATCAGAAATACTCTGTAGAGGGATCTAAACCTCTTCTGCAACATCAACAGAATGGTTTAAAGGGGCAGGTATATTTCTTAGAGGATACCACTGAGGAGGAACAGACACTCTAGCCAGATAAAACAAGAAAATAAGAGCCTGACAAAAAATCAAGAGGAAGAGCCAACAGCTGACACAACATCCTTGATCCTGCAAAAGGAATTAGAAAAGGTGGTGGGAGGTGATCACGATGATTGGCAGTTGTGCTATTCATTGTTTTAGGCAATAACTGTATTTAGAATAGACAGGTAATAACAAGTACAAAGCTGTAGATGAAAAAGTGAAATGACTTCAAAATGAAAACAAAAATGCAAATTACATCAGCAAATGACAAGCGTTCCTCCTACTGGAACCCATATGCACTATTATTCAGTTACATAATTTTTAAGCTGGGCTGATCAGATACTAACTTTTGATTTTTTTAATAGCTTTACTGTGTCCTCAAATACCCTAAAATGAAATTAGTGACATGTTGTTCTCATTCTCATATGCCACCACTCAGCGCCACATTACTAATGTAATAAAGGGAAAATCCTTCGATTGTCGGAACATAGAGCAACAAGACCTCACAATAAATAGCAGAATATTTCAACATTAAAAGTCAGAATATATAAAACAGACTTGTATGTCCTTCTATGTCTTGGAACAGAACAAATAATATATTTTGATATAAATTGCTAGGCTATACTATACACAGCAGTTAAACAATGTATTTTGATCTTGCACTGCAATTTTTATATTTGATATAAATATATCTGTCACTGCTGGCAAATTAAAAGAGTTGAATCACATACATAAAGGCACCGATCAGTAATTTTCTAAGCAGAGGATTACATAATGTCTTTATAATGTTGTGAATCTTTTTGTACATGTTACTGGCAGAGAAGCATTTTAATGTATTTGTGTATAAAGAAGACATCTGCAATTCATAATGTTTCACATGTATGAAAACAAATGTATACTGCAAAGGACTTGAATTTTTCCTTACTCAGATATGAAAGTCTAACATAAAGAAGTCCAGATGATTAATAGTCATTTGTGGCTTATTAAATGTAATGCATTTGACATACAAAATGTATTTTTTATTGCTGCTTGAAAAGTATTGCATTAAAGAACCATTTGGGAAATTGTGAGTCAATGCATTAATAAATGAAATAAAGTGCCAAATCTGGAAATTCCTAAAACTTTAAATTGAAAAACTTTTTTTTAAGTAGGAAGATATATATACGTAGCTATATGTTGTCTGATGAAGCGGTCTTGGATAACCGTGAAAGCACTTACATTTGTACAATAAAAGTTTTAAATCTTTGGAGATACGTGGTTTGTCTTGAAGCAATATCTTTGCTTTTTTCTGTGTTACCTTGCTTGTGGGTTTTTGTATTTTATCTGTACGTGGACTCTTTGTGGGTACATGGGACTTTTTAATATATATACGTAACTATAGCAGTTCCTGTCCATATAATCATATCCTGTCCATAGAATCAGCTTTAGAAACAACCTATTCCTAAAAGCTATAATGCATTCTTGCACTATCAACATATTTCCATATAGCTATGCATCTAAATTCATTACTCATAATGAAAAGCAAGGACATCCAAGAAAATCAAACCCTACTTCCATATTCTACGTGGAGTGGAGTGTTTATTCTTGTGTCGGTCTGATACTGGCTGCTCATTTGTGACATAGTAGATTCATGGGGTATCCTACAAGTGCTCACACTCTGTATCCTCCAGATGCATTTACTCACTAACACTTGCTTGAATATGCAAGTGCTCAAACTCCCAATAACCTGATCTCCCATAACTGTTTACCTCCCACATACCCATCAGAATGTTGTTGTTGTCTTTCGGCTTTTCCCGGTTAGGGGTCACCACAGTGAAACTCCGGTCCGCTAATAATTGGCAGTAGATTTTGACGAACGCCGAGGTGCCAGCTCAACATTCAACCTTCAACGAAGGCACGCCCATTTACGCATGTCTTTCGAACGTCCACACATCAGAATGCTAACTCTAAACCTAAATCCCACTCCCTAACCCTAAAACTCCAACCCCTCCCTAACATAAAACTCCACCCCCCCCCTCACTAAATCTAAAACTCCCTTTCCATGCTCTAATCCTAAAATCCCTTCCCACTCCCTAACTGTAAAATCTACCTCCTAAACTTCCCTCCTCACAGCTGCTTGCTCAAGCTCATATACAAGGAGGAGGAGGAACAGCCCACATCCACTACAAGTCCCTGGCTTCAAATGCTTGGAACTCAAGCACTTATAGTAAACCCTGACTCAAACTGATGGCAAAGTCAAGGCTGGGACTGATTTATAGGTTAAGTTAGTACCATAGTTGCACTTCGAATGACAAGGTTATAGCCAAGGATGAGTGGTGACTGCCTTACATTTAGTGTAAGTGGGTTAAAGACAGGCTTACTATTATCATTAGGTTTTAGGCTTACTGATGGATTTAAACATTTTGTGACATAATTCGACTTATTGTTAATGTTATACTTAGGTTTGCATGTAAGATATGATATGATTAGAGCTGTTTTAACATATTTATGTACTAGAAAATGCTACCATTTATGACTATGGATACACATTAGCTTATGGTAGTTTTGAGGTTTTCTGTTATGTGTGTTTGTTGTGTGTGTGTTTGTGTCAGAGAGGGAGAGCATGCTTCGACACATATTTTGTGACACAGTGTTATGCCATGCAGGACTGGTTCTCTGTTTTATACTTGCTCTTTGCCTGGACAGGCTCAGAAGTAGAGAAGACAATGCAGTTCGACTAAAGGGTGTTTTCTTTAAGCTGTTGTAGAACTAACATTTACTTTGTATCTCCACTGTTATTTCTATGCTGTGAGTTTTGATCCACAAAAGCACAGGCATCAGAATTGCCAAACTTTATTCAGCACTATCTCCCCAAACATTGACAGCAGTAGTAAATACCCCAAAATAACACCTGATTCATTGTAAAGGCGTTTTGGAGAAGAAGGTGTAACATTCATGTTAACAGTACCCACTTTTATCTGCAGTATTCATTTGCATTCCTATCTGTATTTTTAAAACAGAGTTTCGGTTAAGCATGTTTAGAATGGTGTTAAACTTATTTGTGATATATCATGGGAGGCTAGTGTTACTATATAAACAACACTTGGCTAATGGGGTCATAGGATTTGCATAATAGCTTTGTCATGACATCAATTGTTCTCTGTTATTAAAAAATGTTTTCCCATGACATACTATAAATAATGGGATATTTTCTCATGCTGTAGATCTGTAATAAGGCTCCTAGCCTTTTGCAAGAATATTTTAATGGATACGATACATCAACTCTGCTCTAAGTTCACTGAAGCTTGATTATTATTTAGGTGTTTGGAAAGTTATCCTTCCCAAATAAGTGATAATAATCATGATCATCTGCATCATCATCATCATCAAACAGCTTACCGGCATATTTACAAAGAAACCACAATGCCATAAAAGACCAAGAAGAGCAACCACCTTTTAGAGTGCTGCACATATATAAAAGAGTGGTGACAACATTATCATAGCAATATGCGCAGAGAATCTTAATACTGTCATAAAATACTTACTGATAACTTAAAAAAAGTATCCCAATCTTACTCTATTTTTCAGACTGCAATGGATGGTAGCTCACAATCACTATTGTTCTAGATGATGGTCACACAGATGGTTTTCTAAACCTCATGGTAAACTGGGAAAAATTCTTTGTATTTATTTATTTATATGGAGCAAGTCTGAATGTAACAGGAGCAGGGATGATATAGACCAGGAAGTCTAAGTTGGCTTGTACTGTTTAAGCAGTCAGAAAGACATTACTAATAAAGACAAGGTAATATTTTGCAAACAGTAGTATAACTAGGCACATTCCTTGGCTTAGTGTCACAGCAAACAGGTCTATATTAGAATGACAAAACCTCATTTACACAAATCCCGAAAGGCTGACACATAAACAGCGAACCACATGAACACCAAACGTCCTTAAGCGTGAAATTCAAAATACTGAATCACCATAGTTGTCCACACCATGTTTAGTGAGGTAAAATGTCAGTAGGAGATTATCTTATCCAGTATAGCTCCCTAACATAAATGTGCAATAATTACTGACCTTAGGGTTAGGGTGCAGGTTAAGGTAAGTGCATATATAGTAATACATTCATATTTATTTTGTTTGTGTAGGCAGTACATAGCGGGCGGTGGAGCTGGCCAACTATGGCAATTCGATAATTTGAATTTTGCACTTAAGGGCGTTCGGTGTTCTTGTGGTTCGTTGTGTATGTGTTGGCCTTTCGGGATTCACGTGAGGTTTCGGCATTCTAATATAGACCCACAGCAAACAGTGTTAAGTATAAAGAACAATGACATTTAAGGAGAAAAATTCAGTTCTTTATGAGTTTGGAAATTTATCCTTCCCTAATAAGTGATATAAATCTGAAATCCCACAACATTTATACACATCAGTTACTTCTGCTTCATATACAGGGCTTTTAAAATGGAATAATTATAAAATAATGAACCAACTTGGCTGGAGTAAAGGAAGCATTCCGATGTACTGCAAATTGTGAGCAATGTAATTTGGTAAATGGAGACATTTATGTGAGCAATGTAATTTGGTAAATGGAGACATTTATGAGGGTGATGCCCTACTATTGCCCAACCAATAGAAAGATGTTTTTGAATTTAGACTCATTACTCCAATAGGTTGACAAGATCCAAATAATGATAAAACAAAGGCATGGTTTCATTACAAAGCTTTGAGATGTAATTCAGTTTGTTACCTAGATGAAAAAATATATGCAAAATAGTTTATTTGGACTGGGAATTATAATTGGAAATGTCTTGACAGCTGCCATTCTGAAAATGATGATAAAGAATGCATACCCTGTCTTTGAAACTACGAGTGTCGACAGTACCTGTTCCAACTACAAACTTGTTTATGGAAATTTCTTTCCATCTTTTGCAACAGCCTTATCTTCACGGAACCAAAAGCCTTTTCTTCACTATAGTATTTTCTGTTAACCCATGCATTGCTGCTCTTACAACAGAGTCTTTGTGGGAAAAAAACTGGGCTATTTCTGCTAGGTCCCAGGTTGCACAGCACTTCTTGTGGGGAGGTAGTTCTCACATCAGTATTTCAGAGATGTTGCAGTTTGCCTTTCCAAAAGTCTACTTTAGCATTTATGTGCATTCATTTCTAATATTTGCTTACTGTATTAGTCGTTTTTGGGCACTAACTGAACATGACCCTGAAGGGGTCACTTACCTGATTATGAAAAGACTTTGAATAAAAACAAATAAAATGTAATGAATCCTATCTATGGTACTTGATGAAGAGCAAAATGTTCCACCAGTGCTCTGTCCAAATCTCTTCGATCAGTATAAGTGGACATCTTGGATGTTTTCCAAAACAGAACCATAGGCTTAGTGGGATCTAGTCAGTCAAGACAGCTTTGAGCTAGTTTATGGCATGCATATTTCATGCGAGTTGTAAAGACTTAGTGTCACACAGGATAACATAAGGCTCATTGCACATCACCACTGAGAAAGCAAGGCACTATGAGATCCAGTTTTCATTTTCTGATACTCATGTATTTGTTCAGTCATCAATGAGCATTATCATGGCACTACCAGACCCGATAAGCCAGAAAGAGTATTTAGTAGTGAAGCAAGACTCAAGAGCACAGAGCTACATCATTGTGTTACTGACAGGCAGAATAACACAGTTTATGGAAATCAAAACCAGAACTTGCTCACAAAAGTGTGCAGAAGCCAAGTAAGCTATGTGAACACAGAAAAGCATCACGGTTATATTGAGGCCCGGAAATTTACTGTTTGCTTTAATCATACTTGATAAAGGTTCAAGTATGGAATGAAAGCCTGTGTTTAATAAACTTTCCTGATTGCAGCATAGCCAGTACTTTTATTTTGTTTGCTGTTATTTTTGTTTTATCAAGCTTAGCGTGCAGGAATAGAAACACAGACATAATTGTCTTAATAAAATTAAACCTTTTAAGGTTTTAAACAATAAGCATATGTTACTCTAACTTGCCTGAAGGCCGCAGACTATAGCTGCAACTTTCTGACCTTCCTTAATATTACAGACTGGAAATTATCTTAGTATTGCTTTTTATTTAAAATAGTTTAGATCTTTTTTCTAGATTTTAAATATTACAAGAAATAAAGTGCTCAATAAGTGGGTGGCGAGACCAATGCATTAAGAATACATGCATCTGTCTGATATACTATTAAATATAGCAGATGAATAAATTACATTTTAAATAACTAACAGATTAGCACCCAATGCCAGCTAATTACTGATCACCAAAGATTTACTTCCCAAGTGACTTCAAGCCTCAAGTGTGTCTCCATCACTCAGTATCTTTATAGTTACCCCTAGACACAAATGCCTAGTAGAACTCCTAATACTGTTTCTGTACTGCAGGCTCAGTTTTCTTTCGGTAACTATCTTACCCACTCATTACTGTGCTCCTGGCTACTTGATATGCACTGATGCCATGCAGGACACACTCCCATGCTTTTAGCTCACTTAGCTGGGCATGTGATGTTCCTCCCATCCATGGATATCTGCCTGGCACATGCCTCCTGATTTAGTGT
This sequence comes from Protopterus annectens, assembly GCF_019279795.1. Taxonomy (NCBI): domain Eukaryota; kingdom Metazoa; phylum Chordata; order Ceratodontiformes; family Protopteridae; genus Protopterus; species Protopterus annectens. Next base: position 103,207,617 of record NC_056725.1, read on the forward strand.
TCCCAAGTAATGCAAAAGACCAAAGTCACCTAGAAAGACAGTAGACACAGATGCCCAGGTTTTTAGTGACATTTTTTATCTCCTTGCAAATCGTAGTATTGGTTCATCTTATGTTTATCTGGGCATACAGGTGGCTATTTTTTTTTTTTTTTTTTTTTTTTTGCTTTCTTAGTAGAGCTAATCAATTCAGACCAGACTTGATTTATTATGGGAGATCATTACTGCATAAAGAGATGGGTCTTTCACTTCCCTCGAGATGACATTCTTCCCAAAAAATGTATACAGATAAGTCTTTCTTGTCAGATAGCTTAAAGTGTCTCACATAATTTTAGACGACATATTTTCCAATGAGTATGCAAACAAAGGGAAAAAAAGCCATAAAAAAAATCATTGAGCATTTGTAACTTTTCATGAAAGACAATGAAAAAAGGGGATCAAGTTAAGTATTGGATAACCTAAAAAATCTCATCCTACAACTACAGATTGTAGACACACATCTATCTCGACAACTGCCTTGTTAAACTCAACCTGGAGGCACAGTTTCCTTAAACTATTTGACATGATTTGCATGGAACTACTTACATCTGTTTTTTCTGGAAACCACATGCTCTTATAAATTAAAAAGCACATAAAATTCCCATATCAGCAAGGCAAGAGATTCTTATAATAATTCATAATTCATAGTTTGTTAGCTGTATTTAATATAACATTTAGTTTAGCATGCATGCAGGCATATGCAAGGTAGTTGTGGTCTGATCCCTGCATAATATTTTAGCTCACATAATATACATGCCATTATAGTATGCTCATGTGCCGTAGGTATACAGTATACAGCAAGGTGCTTCTCTATATCTTCTGTTGTACGTAGTACATGTGGTGGCATCAGAGTGCTTATTTGCCTCTTGCACATAGCTTTCACCTGAAGTGCCTTTATTGTATATACCATATGCAGTTTAAATATTAGCTACTTAATAGGATTCCACTCCCTGCAGTATGTAACAAAGTGCTTTCCCCTATCCTCTGTTATATATAGTTCATGTGATGATACCAGAGTGCTTATTTGCTACATGCAAATAGCACACAGCAGTAGGATATATATTATATATTCCATATACAGGTTAAATATTAGCCACTTAATGATGTTGTGCTCTCTACAGTATGACAGTAATATACTAAAGCATACATCCTGGTATTTTCCATAGTAACCTGGTGTTGGTGCCTAGACCACTATAAAGGCTTAGGTCAGCTGACCTTAATCAATAATGCCTTAAGAATCCTTCTAGTTATCCTGTTGATGTTGGAGCCATTACTGTCACTATAAATATGAAGGGCTATAGGAGCAATTAAATCTGCAATTTGTTTTCTCATGTTCCACTTTGCCCCTCCCACACACACACAAATGTACTCCTCTACACACACACACACACACACACACACACACACACACACACACACATGCACCCGTGCACGTACACACACACACACACACACACACACACACACACACACACACACACACACACACACACAAACATTAACTTGAACTCTACAGTACGGAAGACAGAGAATAGTAGCATACAGAATATTCGTGGTGTTGGGAAGGGTTTTGCCCCCTGTTATGTCAATCTTAGCCCCATCACTACCACCACACATGATATACAATGATATCGATGACATTGCGTGTATATGGTACTGCACATAATCTGCCTGTACTTCCCCTCATTGTGTTCACCTGTGCTAAGCTCCCAGCTTCCATCAGGGGTAATAGGTAGTGTAGATCAATGTGTGTATGTACCTTTAAGAAGCTATCCAAGGGCTTGCACAAGTGTATAAATACTGAGCACATGCGAACCTGACTGCCATTTTGTAGTAAGCTGGTAAGATGTAAGCATGTATGTCTGTAAGATCTGTCTGTTAATCAGTTTGTTCATATTTTATGATGCTGCTATCAATCCTGATGTGTTTTTATGTAATAAAGCATCTAAATGAGCTACCCCGCCTGCTTGTCATCTATGTTAGAGAGGGATGAGTGACAGGTAGGGAATCCACTTTCAGTCTTGAATGGATGAGCTAGCATTACACTCTTCATTTCCACCCACAGACATCTGCCCCCATGACTAGACTTGCTATTCAAGCCAGGGACTCCTAGACCCCTGTTGGGGCTCCATCCTTCTGTGCCATAAAGTTAAATAAACTACGTAGATTTTGATGTAGTATTATAAATTTTAGAAATGAATAAGACTGCTCCTGAGAAGTATTGTAACTTTGAAATCCTGCAATATACTTAAACTCACATGCAGTTTAGAACTATAAGAAATGGTAAATGTACTGTAGATGTGTAGATGGCACTGTCATACATTTATCCACACTAATGTCCTTAATGCAGACAGTGTGCAAGCTACAGCCTGGAGTTGTATGTGGAAACTGACATTCAGGGTGTTCTCAGTCTGTTGTGATTTCTGAGGTTCTCGTATGCATCAAGGGAATGCAGTGCAGCAAGGTATTGTTGAAATAACATTGTGAGTGTCACCTACTGTACCTAGAGAAATCAGCTGTTACCTGTGCTAAGGAGCAAGAAGCAAGCAGGTGATCTGTTGGCTAAACTATTGTGGCATTAGCCACTGCGAATGGCCTGTTACTATAATGCATGCAGCCTTCTACCAGAGCAGGACTCACTGCACTCTTATTATGAGTAGAAGGAGCAGTCAGGAAAGCAGGGACCTTTGACCTGAGAGTTGGCTTCAACCAAGTTTAGCTAAGAAATGTTTGTTGTTTATTTTATCTGCTAGTTTTTATTAAGACACGTTTAATTGTTAAATCTGTTTCTTGTTAAGAACTTGCTGAACTGAATACAGTTCAGAGTTCTTGATTTGGCAGAAGCTTATAGATGTTTATAACTATTGGTATGCAATACATATTCTGCTGTCTTGCACAACAGTTGACCTCGAAAGAGATTTTAATCTGTAAATTTTGAAAATTGTATTATTGCCATTGCCTTGTAAATGATGCAAACCACTTGAAAAGCTAGAAAATCAATTACATATTAAGAAATGGGTAACATTTTGAAGATTTGTCAAGTGTTTATTGCAGGGGGATTAGTTTAGATTCCTGTGATTTGCAGAATAATTCACTATACATTGATTTAGGCCAGTAAACTTGTAAGATTTATTTTTTTTTATTTGTAGCCAGGAGACATTATTTGGGAAGATATTACATGGCATATTATTTAAGACTACCATCTCTTTTGAAGTAAATTGGATTTAGTATTTATTCCTTTATTTTTAACTTCTGAAGAGGCTGTAAAGTAATAAGGAACATTACAGTGTATTTGTGTAGCAGTAAGCTGAATTATGTATGCATGTTTAGGTACATACACTCAGACACACACATCGACACACAGGCACACACAAACATATATTTAATATGTATGTGTACATTTACCTCTATCTATATATTTATCTATCTACATCTGCCTATTTATCTATCTATAGCTATCTATATAGAAATATAGATATAAAAAACAAACCAAAAGGTAAAAAGGTCACACAGACAAACCATTTAGTAAAAACTGTAAGAAAAACTCAGGCAAGCTAGAATTTTTACTGAGTGATGCCATAAAACTCCTGTAATGGAGGCCCATGGGATACATGTAAATAGCCCCTTAAGGATATACAGGATTTCAGCTACATGGCTTTTGAATGCCCTTGGCTTTTTACATTTTACATACACACTTTTGTCTATACACTTTATGGGTACATTCAAGCCAATAAAGCCAGCCCCTAACTAGCTGTGGATATGCTTGTTTCAGCATTTTTATTAATCACATCAGCACAGTATAAGAGGATTGTTTGTCTATACTTAAGAAATTCAGGACTTCAAGCCTAGCTGATGCTATATAATATATATATATATATATATATATATATATATATATATATATATGTATATATATATATATATATATATATATATATATATATATATATATATATATATATATATATATATATATATATATATATATATATATGTATATATATATATATATATATATATATATCCATGTGGGTGTGTGTATATATATATATATATATATATATATATATATATATATACACACACACACACACACACACACACACACACACACACACACACACACACACGCACACACACACACATAAGCATATATATATATATATATATATATATATATATATATATATATATATATATATATATATACATACATATAAAGCTATAGATATAATGTGCATGTGTAAATATATCTCTACCTATATCTATTCTTGATTATTTCATCATTGATAAAACATACTAATGTAAGAAAGGCAAATGAATGACCACAAAAGAGTGAAAAGACAAATGTGTGACACACAAAATGAGAGAATCACAAAACATTGACAACTTCTCTTTCACTATCTGAAAACAACAGTTTCATAACCTAGATCAAGTTTTGTCTGAATAGTGGTACTATTAGGTAAGTATTTTGCAAGGTACTGTATAGGGTTAGGGGCAGGGATAGGGTTAGGATTAGCCTGTACCACCATACTCATGTCTGCTAACTCTAACCTAACCCTGTCCCTTCCTACTGTAAACCCGCCCTGTGCCCCTAATCCTAACCCTACACATTACTATACTAAAACCATTTCCCTAACAGTAGCACTAATAAAGATAAAAGGACATAGAACACCCACAACACCAACCAGGCACAACACTAAATTTATCAATGGTAGCTCATGGTACTGGCTGTTGGGCTGCAGCCCCCCCCCCAATCCCTCATTTGAGGTTCATAGGTTCATAGGCAAGTATTAGGCTAGCTGCCCTTGTGGGCCATTTTAAGCTAACCATTTTCTCCTCCAAAGGTGAAAATCAAACCCCGTACCTTGTTCCTGTCAGGTATAGATTTGAGGTCTGCTACCCAGTCCACCTTTAATACTATATTAAACTGGCTCATTGTATGTCCACTGTTACAAAATCCCAAAAAGACTAACATGCTGTTATTCTCACCAGCACAAAGGTCTGCTGCTTTTACCTTTACCATAAATGCAAACGATGGCACTATAATCTCCCCTGACCCCTCTACAAAACTACTAGGTGTCACTATTGATAATAACCTAAAATTTGACCTTCATGTAAGCCAATCGATCAAGACCATCAATAAAAAACTTGGGTCACTGTATAGAATAAAAGCCTTCCTAACCCCTCCAGCTAAGATTGCCTTAGCTCACTCTCACCTACTTTCAACACTTCTATATGCTTCCCCTCTTCTCTCTAATCTAAATAAGCCTGTACTTAATAGACTATCAACCTGTTACAATCACATTGCCAGGTTTGCCATTGGCCTGCCTTTTAGAACACACCACTGCATCAACCTTAACCAGCTTGGGTGGCTAGAACTTGCCAGTCCAATCCAATATAACCTTCTGATTATGACTAATAAAATCCTCTATAATCCAGATAATACACCAGCTCTTAAAATATTATCACCCCTTGTAACAATCCAAGACTGCTTCGATCCTCAAACAGACTATTAATTCAGACAATTAAAATTAGCAATGCAGCTGGTGACTCCCTCTTTGAAAAGCCTGGGAACTCACTTCCAGCTGATATTACTTTGCTCTCCTCCCTTGGCCAATTTAAAACTAAACTCAAACAACATCTGGCACTAAAGTGGCTTTGCCACTGCAACAAGCCTGGCTAACTCTCATCATGACTGTGAATAATCTATTAATCAAACTACTGTTTAATTTTATTATATGAAAATGTAACTCTAACCTGTGAACTTGTCTATTCATGTTTGCTTATGTATCCTTTGTCAATACCATATCTGTAATATGTCTTCATTGTTTTTATTGTCTCTGTTTACCTTGGTGCTTTTCTCCCCGGACCTCCACTGAAAATGGACATGAATCCAGTCGGACTATCCTGGTCAACAAATGTAAAATAAATAAATAAATGCATTTACCATTAAAAAAACAAACAAATAAACTACATTTTTAAATTACTTTTTTATCTAAAAAATGTAATTTTGCATTTACTGCAATCACGATTGGAACTCCGAGCATGAGAAGAGTTCCAAGGTGACCGGATTAAAAAAAAAAGAAATTATCTAACTCTGCTTACACGGCTGTTTTTAAAAATGTCCAGAACTATGTCTACTCAGTTTCCCCCCCCCCTCTGCTTAAGGCAGAAGCATCAGTCAAATGGGGGTCTATGTTTACCGACCAAATGGCACGGTCCCCTAACAGCCATTAATCGCACTCATAACATCGAATATGCCATTCATCAAAAGGCCATATGATTATAAAGAATATCATTGAATGATCATAGTTGGCCAACATAATGAAAACAGCATGAAGTACATACTTATTGGTAATATAGTAAGAAGGAAACCTGCCCTTTCCCCCTGTAGTGCGATCTCGGATTTGGTATATATTATTAACGGGGGAGTGTGGAGCACAGCCCCCCACATAAGAAGAGTCCTGTGTTCACCGAGTCCTGCTCAAGTGGGGGACTTTACTACCCCAACCACCCCCACTAATTATATATACCAACTCTGAGATCACACTAGAGTGGGGAAAGGGCAGGTTTCCTTATCCCTACAATACTGATAAGTATGTACTCTGTGCCCTTTTCTTTATGTTGGCCAGCTATGATTGTTTGATGATAATTTTTATGATCATATGGCCTTTCGATAAAAAGAACTTTTGATGCTATATTTATGATGAATGGCTGTTTTAGGAACATGCCATTCAGTTGGTAAACATAGACCCCGACAAATGGCTCATGCTGCTGTATTAAGCAACAAGTATACTTCCTATTGGCTCAAGCTGTCTCAGGTGACCAGGACAGCATGAGACTGAAAGAAGGAAGGAAGGTGCTTGTAACTGCAGTGGCAAAAAAGTGGGAATAAGTTTTTGCTGCTGGCATGTAGAAATGTAAGTAAATAAACTGTGTGTGTGTGTGTGTGTGTGTGTGTGTGTGTGTGTGTGTGTGTGTGTGTGTGTGTGTGTGTGTGTCTATGCGTGATCGTCTTATAGAATGTGTGGTGTTCTGGCAAATCTGTGATTTATCCAGATAACTAAATAATGATAGACATTTGAGTTTCTGACTTAAAAGACTTCAGAAAATGCATGTTAATGCAAAGCCTGTTATTCTAGCAATTTTCTAAGTATATAAAGGAAATATCAGTCCCTGTGTCCCCAGTTATTATTTAGTTTTCTCTTTGATTCTTGAACAAAGGTGTTGAGAGGTATTTAGGGGGAAGGTGTGCAGTAGTATGTTGTCATACTGTATTCTGACAACAGTAAGCTGAGAAAATGAATTCCTGTGTGGAATTTATGTATTTATTCATTCATTTTATCACATTAAATGATTAGAGGTGAAGAGTTACAAACATAGAAGTGACTGTAATTAATGATCACAGCTGTGGGTGTGGAGGAGGGTGGCAAATGTGCTGTCAGCAGGCCCTAATTTGGCAAAATGTTGCTGATTTCTTTTTTTCATGATATTTTAGTCTGTTCCTTATAAATTTGTGGTTTTGCTGGCAAATTGATGAAAACTGTAATCACTAAATAATATTGACAGACATTTGAGTTTCAGACTTAATAGCCTTCAAAAAGCATGCTGATACAAATCCTGTTATTCTAGTAAGCTTCTAGCTACTTAAAGACATTAGCTGGCATTTTGTGCAGAGGACTAAACCTCTGACTTGTTAATGGGCTGCTTCCTGTGGCAAAAGTGCAGGGTTTGAATCTTTCCACATTCATTTAATAACTTTCTCAGTGGCTCACTGTGTTAATGAATGATGCACAAAACAACAAAACTGGAGAACTAAAATAATAAAATATGACCAAGAACAGTGCCCAAAGTAACTAAAAGAATTTATTAGAACAATTAATTAACACATATTAAAAACCTTCCAACTACAATTTAAATCGATGCCAGCAGGAGCCAATGTACCATACTCAAGAATAAAAATAGCCACTTTATACAGAAGCTTCTTCTGTATTTCCACAAAAGCACTTTGTTTCTCCACCTTTTCTAAAATGGTAACTGCAAGCCCATTGGGCAACCATTGTGATAATTCCTCCCACATTCCAAAGGCATGCAGTTGGTTAATTTAACATTCTAAATTTGCCATAGGGGTGTGTGTGTGTGTGTGTGTGTGTGTGTGTGTGTGTGTGTGTGTGTGTGTGTGTGTGTGTGTGTGTGTGTGTGTGTGTGTGTGTCTGTGTGTGTAGAGGAACAACTGTGGCAGGGTTAGCTACTCAACAGGCTGAACATTAACTCTAGATGATTGTCACTGTTGAAGTAACACTCTAAGCCCATTTAAAAATGGGGAAAAAAGAGTTGTGATTGGATGGAATTTGTCAATAGATATCTGAGACGTGCACAGTCAAAAAAGTGGTTGTAATTGATCAGTATGGGGATTGTTAATGATGAAAATGACTGTGTGTGCAGGAGAGGGACTGCAGTATACCTAAAAGCAGCAAGTTAGCTATGCTTTTGTTTCACTTTTCATTACAGTCAGACATCAGCATTTTCATCAATAAGTGTCTGCCAGTGCTGGTATGAGAAGAATCTCTATGATAGTAAATGATCACTGGGAGAGTGTTGTCATCTAATAGCACTTGTTTCTCTGATTCAGTGCTTGGCTGTGATACCTTCTGTGTGAAGTGTGAATGTACTGTCTGTCTTTCTGTGGAAAGTGAATGTATTCTGTCTCTGTGTTGACTGCGGATGTATTCTCATTCCCTGTGTGGAGTATGAATGTGCTCCCTGTTCCTGTGTGGAGTGTGAATGTATTCCCTGTCTCTATGTGGAGTATGAATGTACTTCCTTTCTCTGTGAGGAGTATGAACATACTCCCTATTTCTGTTTGGAGTCTGAAACTACTCCATGTCTCTGTGTGGAGTATGAATGCAGTCCCTGTCTCTGTGGAGTATGAATGCTGTCCCTGGATCTTTGTGAAGTGTAAATGTACCCCCTGTATCTGTGTAGAGTGTGCATGTATTCCGTGTCCCTGTGTGTAGTATGAATGTACTCCGTGTCTCTGTGTGGAGTATGAATGTATTCAGTGTCTCTGTGTGGGGTGTGAATGTATCCCCTGTCTCTATGTGGAGTATAAATGTACCTTCTTTCCCTTTGTGGAGTATGAAAGTACTCCATATCTCCGTGTGGAGTATAAATGTACCCCCTCTTCTGTATAGAGTATGAATGTACTCCCTTTACCCTGTGTGGAGTGTGAATGTACTCCCTGTCTCTGTGTGGAATATGAAAGAACTCCATGTCCCTGTGAGGAGTATGAATGTTCTACCTGTCCCTCTGTGGAGTATGAATGTTCCCTCTGTGGAGTGTGAATGATCTCTCTGTCCTTGTGTGGAGTGTGAATGTACCCTGTGTCTCTGTATGGAATGTGAATGTTCTCTCTGTCCCTGTCTGGAGTGTGAATGTAACCCCCCTGTCTCTTTGTGGAGTGTTAATGTCCTCACTTTCTCTTTGTAGAGTGTGAATGTACCCCTGTCTCTTTGTGGAATGTGAATGTACTCCCTATCCCTGTATGAAGTGCGAATGTACTCACTATATCTGTGTGGACTATGAATATATTCTCTATCTCTGTGTGGAGTGCGAATGTACTCCCTGTCTCTGAGGAGTGTGAATGTAATCCCTGTATCAGTATGGGTTTCATCCATGTGCTTTGGTTTCTTCCCTTAGACCATCAGCTGTATAATATATGGCTCTGGCCATTTGTACTTTTACTTTCATCCCAATCTTACACCAGAAGGGTATGTAGAAGATAACTATCCCTTTTTGGATGAGCAGGAAGTCAGGCACTATTCCTTAACAGGATTTATATATCCTTGCATTTGTCTTCTCAGTTTATTGGGAAACTACTATTTTGTTAGGTTTGAATATTAAAATTTAGTCACAGCTTATTTTTCCTTGAAAAAAAAATAAGACAGAATTTCTCTCCTTCTGAGCTTTTCTCTTCCTGTGGCTGCTTGTCAGGGAATCCTGGTGCCCTTCCTTAGTTGCCAGGTTTACCAACTCCTCCTGTTCCCCCTGGGCATGTTCTGATAAAGGTCAGGGCTGATGAAGAGATCAGACCATGCCAGCTACCTGACGTGCTGGAAAGATTTTTTTTTTAAATTTCTAGCCAACCATCCTCCCCCATTGTGTTTGCCTTGGGATGTGCAAGGACTTGTCTCCTCTGTTGACCACACCTCTCTGCTGGGCTTGCCTAAGAGAAACTACCCCCTGGGATGAGCATGTGCATTCCTCCCTCATTATATTAAAAGATTGTAAGAAAGCTTGAAGATACACAGAGCATCTAAAACTCTATGAGTTCTGGGGGACTAATTCACTTTTTACATACATCCTCCAGACTTACTACAGTAGAGTCTTGGCCAGTTAAGATTTGTTAAAACATGGGGAGAAGCTAAGAAGTAAAACAACATGTGAAAAAGGAAGAAAGAAGTAATCTATATCGATTGTATGGAGCCAGGATGAGGGGAAAACATGATACAGGCACTGGAATAGAGCAGGGGGAATAATGTGTATCAGAGGGGGCCCATGATGTCTTTTGTCTGTTGCTCCATTTCACCAAAGATGAAAGTGAATGACCACATCTGTTGTTTGATTACCAGTACTAGTCAGTGACATGCTGTAATAGAGCCCCATCACATTCCAATTAGCTCTTCCCATTTAGTTTCTCCCTGCAGCACCCTTCCCATCGCTTTGAAGTCACTAGCTGCCACTGACCTGTATCCCCTTACCTAACCCTATCCATATCTCATGAACATTTGCCCATATAGACTGTGTACTATAATGGAAGCTGTTCATTTTCAAAACCACTACCTTTTTATATCCCAAGCAGACACCAAAGAATCTTTTCTCAGGTAGATTGCAAATGTTGGAGATGTCATAGGGAAGAAAGCAGTAACTGGGAATATATTTTTTGGAGTGTAATGAGTTGGCAGACTTTAGAAATTCCCTGCAGACTACTCTGCCAGAAATACTGGGTGAGTAAACTGATGTAACTAAGGAAATTATTTTTTGAGCTGTGATACAGAATCTGAATTGCCTAGCTATAGTAAGGCCTTGCTGAGTTTAATTATGGTGGCTGCAAAAAAGCAATTACTAGAAAATGGAAATCAAAGTCTAACCAACTGTACTAGAAATAATGAATGTATTACCAGAGATAAAAGAACTGGAAGTGGTATCTTTAAAAAAGGGTAGGAGGAAATTACATAGGAAAAAATGGGAATCGTTGGAACAATACATGCAGAATAATGTTTTGGAGGAGGAATGAGGTTTAAGGAAAAGTAGGAATGTATTCTTTACACCCATTTGAACCTCCATGGGTTTACTCAGATCATTGCCACCCCCTCCAGATTTAGCAAAAACAGAGTCAAAGAGAGTATCCTTGATTAGATACTTATTAACAGCCACCCCCAAAAGTACAAATCAGGTACATTACCCGATGATCTAAGTGATCACTGCCTTACCTATATTATTAGGCTCAAAGCCGACATTCCAAACCAACCCACCTACAAAACTATAAGAAATGTCAGGAACTTTAGCCTTGACAGCTTCCAAAATGAACTCAAAGCATGTAATTGGAATGTCTTGAAACAACTCCCATTATAAGAAACAGTTGAGTACTTCAGTACCAGATTTCTGGCTATCCTTAACCACCGTGCTCCTACCTGTACCATCACAGTTGCACCGGGCTATCTAAATAAATAAAAAACAAAATTAAACTAAGAAACAATGCCTGGGCTAGGTGGCATGTTACCAAAGCCCCCTATGGACCAAGTAAGATACCAGCAGCTAAGGAACCAGAACAAAAACTCTGTCATTCTAGACAAAAAAAATCACTACACCCTCCTACAACAAAAATATCAGCTAAAACTTCAAAAGCTCTGGGCTGGTATTAACAATCTTCTCCACCCTTCTTACAGCACAACGGCACTAAATATACAGACCCAACTGATATTGCCAACATCCTGGTAGATAGGTTCAGTGCTAACTTTACCCCCCCCCCCTCTCACTCGCTAAAGGGCCCATCTCTATACGGGAAAAATGCAAAGTTCCTGTAATCACGGCTGCACAGGTAAAAACCACACTCTCCAAAACCAAGAACACAGCATCTATGGGACCAAACAACATCCCAGGCTGCATTCTACATGAACTACAGAATGAACTGACACCTAAGTACCATGTTCAATCATAGCCTCACCTCAGGCTTTGTGCCTGCTGAATGGCGCACAGCGATGGTTATCCCATTCCACAAGGAGGGAGCCACCCCGGACCCCGGTAACTACCGCCCCATTAGCCTGATGAGCCTGGTCTGCAAGGCCATGGAACATATCATCATGGAACTTATAAGCAAAGACATTAGTAATCTCCAAACTCTGGACCCCACCCAGTTCAGGATTGTAAAAGGCAGATCATGTCTCCTAAACCTGACAGACTTCTTTGAAGCAGTCACCAAAGCCGTAGATGAGGGTAAGGTGGTTCACACAGCCTATCTAGATCTTGCCAAGGCTTTCAACACCATCCCCCACTATGGAATTGTAGATAAACTCACTAAACTAGGTATAAATCCCTATGTCACAAGATGGGTTGCCAACTAGCTCACTGACAGAACCCACACTGTGAAAGTAGCAGACTCCAAATCCAACTTCAGACCAGTGACAAGTGGAATACCACAGGGTTCAGTCCTGCATCCTCTCCTGTTTGGTATCTACTTCTCAGACATACAGGCTAACACAGAAGGTCTTTGGCTAATGAAGTTCTCAGATGACTGCAAACTAAGAGCCATAATCAAAACTCCTAACGATGTGGACATCCTACAAAAGGGCCTCACTGAGACAGATGCCTGGTGTCAAAGCCATGGCCTCAAGCTCAATGCCAAAAAGTGCATTGTCATCCCCTTTGGTAAAAACTCTGTTCCCATGAACTACAACATAGGTGGTAGTATACTTAACACCGAAAGTGTGATAAGAGACCTTGGGACACAGGTGGACAATAGTCTCTCCTTTGATAATCACATCGCCACAGTAGTCAGGAAATCCTTCTACATGCACACCTCATCACAAAAGGTTTCTCATCCAGAAAAAAAGAGGTCATTGTTCCCCTCTACTGATCTCTCATTAGACCCATTATAGAGTACAACGCCCCTTTTGGTATGTACCTCACAAGACATCTACAACAACTGGAAAGGCCGCAGAAATACCTCACAAAGAGGATTACCGGCCTCAAACAGATGCCCTACACTGATCGTCTCAAAAACTCCAGCTTTACTCCATTGCATATTGCCTACTCAGAGGCGATCTCTGCCTAACATACAAAGCTATGTCAAACCCAGAGCTATTGGACATACTCCATTTAAAGAAATCCCAATCCCTCTGAACTACATGCTCTAGGGACCTAAACCTTGTCACCACAATAAACAGAACATGCTGGAGGGATAGATTCCTGTCCCAGAGACTTCCCATACTCTGGAATAAACTATCTATCTATATCAAACAAAGCTCCTCATTAGCACTCTTCAAGAAAAATCTTGATGATTGGATGGGAAATAGGAAATTCACCCCAGGGATCACCTCTTTGTCTCTGATTGACAGTGGAACAGGAAAATAATTTTCTTGGGTGGCAAAAGCCAGGGTATCTTTTTGGCTGGGCTTGTATAGGCCCCAGGGCCAATAGCCTAGTACCTACCTATGAACCTATGAACCACCCAGGCCATTCTGCCAATCCTAACCCCATCAGCTGCCCTTGATAAATCCCCTGTAGAAATTGCAAACAGTTTCAAATCCTTCTTTACTGAAACTATCCAGTCTCTAGCTACCCATCTCACTCCATCGGACACAAACACCAGCTCTGGCACATCTAGCCCTGATTCACCCAGCACCCAACCCACTTTTACCTTTCAAACCATACCTACCAACCTGATCCAGACCTTACTCAAAAAGTTAAAACCTACTACACTAGCTGCCGACCACCTCCCAGTTGAATATCTTCAAAAAGCAGCTGATGCCATAGCACTTCCCATTTCTATTCTGATCAACAGATCCATCTCAGAAGGATCCATCCCAGCAATATGGAAAATATCATGTTATACCTCTCCATAAAGGAGGAAGACCCACAGAATTATCTAACTTTAGACCTATAGCCATTCTTTCACCACTAGCTAAAATCATGGAAAGATGCATACAGAAACAAATCATGCACTTTCTTATTCAAAACGGAAAGCTCGCCGACTTTCAGCACAGCTTTAGGCCATTCCACAGTACCACCATGGCTCTTCTATCTTTCTCTAATGTCATCAATCTTCATTGTAACAACAACAAACTATCTTCAGCGCTCTTCCTAGATCTCTCAAAAGCTTTCGATATGGTCAACCATCAGCTACTGCTTAATACTCTACAAACCATCCATTTAGACCAACACACAATACAATGGTTTCACTCCTACCTAAAAGGTAGACAGCTGGCTGTCTTATGGCAGAGCAAGCTGTCATCCCAACTTCCTCTAACCCTAGGTGTCCCACAAGGGTCCATACTAGGTCCCCTTCTTTTCTCTATCTTTATCAATGATCTGCACACCACCATCCCAAGAGCCGTCTGCATCCAATATGCAGATGACTCAACGCTAATATGCTCTGCCTCTTCTCCTACACAACTTCTAACCCTCACCCAGACCACTTTCAGCACAGTAGAAACATGGCTAGCTAATCTCTGCCTGCTTCTAAATCCTAACAAAACCAAGCTACTACTTTTCTCCCCTAACCATAGAATTTCTCCTCCTTCCTTCAACATCAAATCTAGCAATTACACCATTATCTCCCCTGATGACCACACAAAGCTTCTAGGAGTAATAATAGGCAACAGCCTTAAATTTGATAAACATGTCAGTCACTCTATTAAGTCCGTCAACAAAAAACTTGGCTCGCTGTACACAGCCAAACCTTCCCTCACCCCCCCCCCAGCTAGGATAGGTATTGCAAGATCACACCTCCTCTCTACCCTCATGTATGCCTCCCCTGTACTCGCCAACCTATCCAAAACCGATCTCAACAAATTATCAGGATGTTACAATCATATAGCCAGATTCGCTACTGGCATGGCTTTTAGGACCCACCATTACCAGAACCTCAAAGCACTGGGATGGCTAGAGTATCCTACCCTTCTACAATTTAACCAGTGTATAGTAGTGCATAAAATACTCCATCAACTTGATAACACCCTTGCCCTCAAAAATATTCTCACCCCTCATAGTGCCTCCAGGCCATTACGCTCAGCTGATAAACTAATGATACTGACCCAAAAATCCAACAACTCTGCAGGTGATGCTATATTTGCCAACTCAACCGGTAAAATCTGGAATCTACTTCCTGCTACCATTACCAAGGAAACCTTGCTTCCCCTATTTAAAAGAGAACTCAAAAAATACCTCACATCTCATTGGCTGTGCTCTTGTTCTAAACCTGGCTAACAACTTCACTAATACATGTCTTGCTACCCAATCTGCTGTTTAGCCAAGTATCTATGTCTCATAGCATTTGAATGTCTAAGCATTATGAATTATGAGATCTGATTGTATTCTATGTTCACATTTTCTGATATGTCTTTGCTAATCAGATGTAATGTCTGCACATTGTGTATATTGATATCTGCCTGTATTCTTTGTCTATATTTTTCTAAACATGTCTGACTGAGTTTATCACTCAGTGATGTTTGTACTGTCTTTTTTGGTATGTGGAGCTTTTCTCCCCGGGCGTCCACTGAAAATTGACATATATCCAGTCAGACTATCCTGGTCAACAAATGTAAAATAAATAAATAAAATAAAATAATGAGCCAGGTAATGGTTGACTGATAAAGACTGTATAGAAGATTATAAGTGATGTATAATATTTGCAACTGAAAATATGTCAATATAGTTTGTTTTCATTTATATAAATGAATGATTGCTTATGTCATAAGTGATAATTCAATAAAGTTGTTTCTTGTTTAAAAAACATGAAATACCATCTAGGTAGGCTCGAGTATAGTTTCCAGCTCCAGGTGGAATGCAGTCCATCAACCTCTGAAAAGTTACTGGGGAATTTTTTCATTCTGAAAGGCACTTAGTGAATTTATGTGGTCCAGACAGGATAACAAATGCTGACCTCTTCCTTGCAGCAGGTGTCAAGTGTACCTGTCAGTAAGGGTCAGATACTTTTCCCACACAGCCACATCAAAGTTTCTTCCATCCTGACAATGATTATCTTCTGTGCAATTGTTTAGTATTTAATTGTCTACACCACACTTGTTCAATTTCTTCGCATCATGGGACAGATTTGGTATGGCTGACATGTAACTATATGGATCCCATTCAGAAGCTCAAATCATCAAACAGTCGAACATCATCTCTATCTTCTAGAACATATGATTGACTTTCTGAAAAGTTGAACTACGGAAAACAACAACAATCTACAATTTTGCAAGGGGTCAAGACCCCCTGCACCCCCACA
The DNA here is from genome assembly GCF_019279795.1 of Protopterus annectens. NCBI lineage: Eukaryota > Metazoa > Chordata > Ceratodontiformes > Protopteridae > Protopterus > Protopterus annectens. Next base: position 103,224,163 of record NC_056725.1, read on the forward strand.
CCCACTGCATATTATATATACAAACTCTGAGATTGCACTACAGTGGGAAAAATAATAAATTCCCTGATCCCTACTGTACTGTGATGCCTATTCAAAAGCTTTGACAATTCAGAAAGTCAGTCACATGGTCTCAACCATATCAGGTTTGACATTCTGATGAGTGGAGCTTCTGTATATATATATATATATATATATATATATATATATATATATATATATATATATATATATATATATATATATATATATATAGACACAGAGATATAGATATATATATATATATATATATATATATATATATATATATATATATATATATATATTAGAGATAGATTTTATATATATATATATATATATATATATATATATATTTATATATATATAAACATCATTTATTGGATTCAGGAATCTATTAAATACAAACAATCCTATTTTACTCAAAAATGAACTTATTCAGTAAGTAGAATTAAAAAGCCATGCCAGAATTAAATCATAAATGATGCATATCACATGATAAACTCCGACCAATCAGATGCATGTAAACATATCAAGTTGCATACCAGAACAGCATTAGTCATATTTAAAGAGTTCTACATTCATTAATTTTTACAGACAGTGCAAGAATAAAGTAATATATTATTGTTTGTTTCTGTCTTAAAGATGTCATTATGGTCTGGTTTGAATAAAGCTCCAGTATTGATGATCCCATCTTTTTCTTTTTGATTCAAAATTTGCTGATCATCTTCCTACAATAATCTGGTCTGTTTCTTTTTTTTTCTCAAAGATTTCTTTACCTTAGGACTTTTTGTTTGTTTGTTTGCTCTTCACTTGAAGAGCTGGCGTGGGGGGTGGAGGGCAGAGATTTGGTGGGATTTTGCTCCTGTTCAAGGAAGGCATGCATTTAGTTGGGTGTGATTGCCTGAATTACCTTAGGCCTTTTTTTTGCCCTTCACTTGAAGAGCTGGAGGAGGAGCATGTGCATTGTCTTCTATACTGTAGGAAGCCAATCCACTTTCTGCAGTAAGCAGAAGTCCTTTTATTTTGCTCCTCACAGAGAAGGTTGCGTGCAAGTTCATGCACATGGTGCTAGATGAGTCAGCTATGCCCCTGCAATTCTGTCCCTTCCACACGGTATATTACTTAGATGTAAACTGATTCTATTTTTTAAGCATACATGACATTTGTCCCTCATAAAAGAATCCACATCCACAAATAACTAAATAAATGCCCCATTTAGTCATACATTATACGGATTGTTTAATCTTAGACTTTTTTTTATATTTTGGGTGGCAGATTCTATGCATTGAAAAATATATCTACATTGCACACAATTTCCACATGGAAAACTGCCTGTGGTTAATGGTAAGTATTTCGGAAACTCTATGTTCAATTTGTCCTTCTTAAAAGACCTAAAATGCTGTGATAGATTTCTTTCCTTACCATATCCAAATGATCAGTGTTCCAGAAAAACAGATGCTAATGTATTATCCATGAGCAAAACTGTCCTAGGCAAACCTTGGAAATATTTCTCTGGGAGTGGAATCCCTATGTTATACTGTAACAAGCTGCTTTTGGCTGTGCATTTGTTAGCCTTAATGACCACCTTACAGATAATAATAATGTATTGAATTCTTGTACTCTCTGTGAAAAACTAGGGTGGCCACGGTGGTGCAGCGGTTAGCATTGTCACCTCACAGCAAGAGGTTCTCTGGTTTGATCCTTGGCTGGGGTGCCTTCTGTGCGGAGTCTGCATGCCCTCCCTGTGGTTGTGTGAGTTTCCTCTGGGTGCTCTGGTTTCCTCCCACATTCCAAAGACATGCTGTAGGTGGATTGGACACTCTAAATTGGCAGTGTGTGTGTGTGTGTGTGTGTGTGTGTGTGTGTGTGTCTTTTGTGGAAGGTTGGGCGCCATGCTAGCAACTCAACACCGTAAAACTCCACTATCAATCATGAACAGACAGGTGATCCACTGTGGCGACCCCTAACCGGGAAAAAGCCGAAAGAAGAAGACTCTCTGTGAAAAATTATATGTTTAGAACATGTTTAATATGATTAATACTGTCTTAATATACAACTTGATGTCTTTATACACATCTGAGGGTCTATATTAGAGCATCGAAGTTTCAGGTATTCGAATGTTCTAATATCGACACCTAGTAACCGAAAACTGGTAAGACTGAAAATTTAGAACATCAAATTTTTTTCCAAGGGAAAAAATTTGCTGTTACAAAACACATACACACAACACAAACACACCAAACAAACAGCAATCCACACACATACACCTAAAATCTTACATCTAAACCTACACTAAACTGTACATACACCACTATCTACCCACTTACCTTAACCCTAACCCTAAGGTCCATCACTATCGCACACACAACTCACATGCGCGCTAACCCTAACTCACCTATCCCACCCTAACCCTCACGTCCAAACATTCGCACACTTACCTGAACCGCGCCCTAACCCAAACTCACCTATCCCACCCTAACCCTCACGTCCACACAATTGCACACTTACCTGAACCCGACCGTAACTTCCCACTGCAGAGCTGAAAATAGCGAAGTGACAGGAAAGGACAACCAAATTCTTTCTTAGGAAAGAATTCGGTTATCTAAAACTTCGCTATTTTCAGCTTTCGGTTACTAGGTGTCGATATTAGAACACTCGAAGACCTGAAACTTCGATATTCTAATATAGACCCGCATCTGACTGGAGGTAGTTATCATGGGATATGTATGGTTTATGATTAATTCCATTATAGTTTCTGAATTCTGAAGAAGCTCATTTTTTGAGTGAAACCAATATGTTTATATTTAGTAGATGCTGTTGTTTCATTGCTGGTTTATCATATGTTGTTTTGGTGGATATTTATACTGTGTAGTTCTTTGTATGCATGTGTAGTTGTTGATAAAGACTGTATATCTATATATATATATATATATATATATATATATATATATATATATATATATATATATATGTACAGAGAGAGACAGAGAGATGTTTAATATTTTATATACACTGATCTCTTTCTTTCTCTTTCTCTCTCTCTTTCTCTGTATATAGATATATGCAGTGCAGTATGCATTGGCAGAGGAAGCACCATTAAAAAAATAAATATATATATATATATATATATATATATATATATATATATATATATATATATATACAATACACACACACACAAACACACACACACACACGCACACACATCTATATTAACATATATATATATATATATATATATATATATATATATATATATATATATATATATATATATCTATATTTATATATATATATATATATATATATATATATATATATATATATGGGTCTACCTCAAAATTCCACAATCCCAAGACTGAATACCGACACCCAGGATCTCAAGATTACAGAATCTCTAAAACAGTGAGTGGAGATTGCTGTGCAGTGCAGAATGGGAACTTTTCCATTCTCTCCACTGTAGTGTGATCTCGGAGTTTATATATTTAAGTTGCAGAGGGTGTGGGGGTGCAGGGGGGCTTGCCTCCCTGCATAAACATTATTACTGTTGGTTTTGTGTTGTAGTTTTTTGTTTTTTTTTATTTTGAGATTCCACAATCTCCAGATTCTGGATGTCTGCATTAAGAGTATCGGGATTGTGGAATTTTAATATTTAGTAGTGTGTATATATATATATATATATATATATATGTGTGTGTGTGTGTGTGTGTGTGTGTATGTATATATATATATATATATATATATATATATATATATATATATATATATATATATATATATATGTGTGTGTGTGTGTGTGTGTGTGTGTATGTATATATATATATATATATATATATATATATTTATGCAGGTTTACTGTTGAAACCCTGAAACTGCATACGTCGACTGGTCACATGGTCAACCCAAAATCCTGAATCCAGAACAGCGAAAATTCAGCCAAGTTGAAACTGAATACATCGACACCCATAATTTGATGTATTCGACATAGCAGGAGGTGATGTCAGTCATGCATGCTATGCAGGTTACCGTACCATGACATTCCTTAGTCAACAGTATGTCTAATTTTTATTTTGCAGGGGTCAAGCTCCCCCCCATACCCCCTGCAAATTATATATACCAACTCCGAGACTGCACAACAGTGAGAAATGGGTTAATTCCCTGTTTCTCACTGAACCGCGATCTCCGTGTACAATGCCAAACTCAGATAATTGAAATATACTACCCATTCACTGTAGTGTAGTCGATGTATTTTGAGTCAGCATTCTGCTCATTTGAAAACTGCCTTTCAACCAAATGCCAGTCGACAGCAGTCACTTTAAATATCCATTAGTAAACCATATATATATATATATATATATATATATATATATATATATATATATATAGATATATATAGATAGATATAGATATATATTGATAGATATAACGTGTGTGTGTGTGTGTGTGTGTGTGTGTGTGTGTGTGTGTGTGTGTGTGTGTGTGTGTGTCTCTATATATATATATATATATATATATATATATATATATGTATGCGCATAGATACATAGATATACAGAGAAAGAATTTCATAACTCCTGATATGTACATATGCACACACACATATATATATATATATATATATATATATATATATAGATAGATAGATAGATAGACACAGACAGAGGCAGTTGGGGTTGGCATAATGATTACATTGTTTGCCTAATAGACATAAGGGACAGAGTCTGATTCCTATCTTTGAGATGGGAAGCTTGGCTAGGTTTATAATGGCCCACTAGGGCATATGACCTGGTACTAACCTACAAGCCTACAAAACCTACAGAGAGAGAGGAAACAGAGACATTGACAGGGGAGCAGACAAGGAAAAAAATCAGCAGTGTTAATTTTGACTCTTTTCCTATATGTTAACTGTGCTTATAAATGCACCATTATCACCCTCATGCACCTAGGAAAATGCAGGCTAGTAATTTGAACAATCTCATGACTGCTGACTCAGAGAGAGTACACTATATATATATCTATCTATAGATATATATATATATATATATATATATATATATATATATATATATATATATAGATTCACTTCAGAATTTCGAAATTCCGTTTCGGAATATTAAAATTTCGAAACAAATAAAAAAAAAAAAACAACAACAATTTAAATGTTTCTGCAGGGGAGCAAGCCACCCATGTACCCCCCACAACCTGCTACTTAAAAATTCCAACTCCAAGACTGCGCTACAGCGAGGAAAAGGGAAATCTTCCATTCCGCACTATATGCAGACCTCCATTCAGAATGTTGGGATTCCGAAAGTTCGATCATATGGTCTCGGCCATATGAAATTTGATCTTTCAGGATTTTGGCATTGTGAAGTGTTCCCATTACACGGACACACACACACACACACACACACACACACACACACACACACACACACACACACATATATATATATATATATATATATATATATATATATATATATATATATATATATATAGGTAGGTACTAGGCTATCTGCCTGAGGGCATTTTTAAGCCTAGCCAGAGTGTGTCAGCTTTCACCGCCCCATTGATTAATTAACTGAGCCTCTGTCAAGCAGAACCAATGAAGTGATCCCAGGGGTGTATTTTCTGTTACCCATCCATTCATCAAGGCTTCTCTTGAAGAGTGTTAGTGAGGGGCTCTGCCTAATGTAGTTAGGAGTTTTGTTCCAAAGCATAGGGAGTCTCTGTGACAGGAATGTATCCCTCCAGCATTTTTTATTTATTGTTGTGGCGAGGTTTAGCTCACTAGAGCGCGTAGCTCGCAGTGACTTGGATTTCTTTAGGTGGAGCATGTCCATCAGTTCTGAGTTGGACATGGCTTTGTAAGTCAGGCAGAGATCACCTCTGAGTAAGCGATATGCCACTGAGTACAGCTGGAGTTTTTTCAGTCGGGCTGCATAGGACATATGTTTGAGGCCAGTAATCCTCTTGGTGAGGTACTTTTGTGGTCTTTCCAGCTGTTGGAAGTGTCTTATGAGGTACATCCCAAATGGGGCATTATACTCTATGATGGGTCTGATGCGTGACGAGTAGAGGGGCACTATAACCTCTTTATTTCTAGATGTGAACCCCTTAGTAATTAGATGGGCCACATAGAAAGATTTCCTAACTACTTTGGTAATATGATTGTCAAAGGAGAGATTACTATCTACCTGGGTCCCCAGATCTCTTATTACCTCTTCTGTATTAAGGGGGCTGCCGCCTATGTAATTCGTGAGTGTTTTGTTTTTCCCAAACAGGATGACTATGCATTTTTTGGCATTTAGCTTGAGGCCATGACTTTGACACCAGGTGTCTGTCTCAGTAAGGCCTTTTTGAAGGATGTCTGTGTCAGCTGGAGAGTCAGTTATGGCTCCCAGTTTGCAGTCATCGGCGAGCATGGTTAGCCATAGTCCTCCTGTGTTTGCCTGTACTTCTGAGAAATATATGCCAAACAGTAGGGGTCCCAGAACTGAGCCTTGCGGGACACCACTTGTGACTGGTTTAGAGTCGGACCTGGAGTCCGCTATTCTTACCATGTGAGCTCTGTCTGTAAGCCAGTTGGCAATCCATCTTGTGACGTAGGGGTTTATGTTCAGGCTGGTGAGTTTTTCTATAATACCTGAGTGAGGAATGGTGTCGAACACCTTGGCACGATCAAGGTAGGCTGTGTGACCCACCTTTCCCTCGTCTATGGCCTTGGTGACTGTCTCAAAGAAGTCAACCAGGTTTAGTAGGTATGATCTGCCCTTAACAAAGCCGAACTGGGTCGGGTCAAGTGTTTGGAGGTTCCCATTGTCTTTGTTAATGAGTTCCGTGATGATGCATTCCATAGCCTTGCAGACCAGGCTAGTCAGGCTTATGGGGTGATAGTTGCCAGGGTCAGTTTTGGCCCCTCCTTTGTGGAGCGGAATAACCATTGCTGTGCGCCATTCTATGGGCATGTAGCCTGTGGAGAGGCTGAGGCTGAACAGCATGTTTAGGTGGGGGGTTAGTTCGTTCTGTAGTTTGTGCAAGACGCAGCCTGGGACACCATCTGGCCCCACTGATGCTGTGTTTTTGGCTTTTGATAGGGCTGTTTTCACCTGTGCTTCTGTGATTTCCGGGGCACTACACTTTTCCGGTATTGTTGTGGGCCCTTTTGAAGGTGAGAGGGAGGTGAAGTTTGCACTGAATCTATCTGCCAGGATGTTGGCAATATCAGTAGGTTCAGTATATTTTGTGCTATTTTGCAGTAACTCAGAGCATATCTGCGAGTTGCCACTTAGATTCCTGACATAGCTAAAGAAGGCATTGTGGTTATCTTTCGAATCCTTGGCTATTTTTCTTTCGAAGTTAGCCTTGGATGATTTTATGAGGGACCTTAGTTTCTTACTGATACTGATCAGGGATGTATTTCCTTCTTGGGATTTGCTTTTTTCTGAACTAGTTTCCTCCTTCTGTTGTATAACTTGTTTATGGCAGGGGTCCACAAGACTGGTTTCCTTCTCTTAGGGGAGTGAGTCTTGGTCTTGCTAGGGATGGCACAATCCATGCATCCTTGTAAGTGCTCATAGAGTACAATTGTAAAGGATTCTGCATCTTGGGCAGTGTTATCCTTTAGCGTGGGGGCTGTGAAACTTACCACCTCTGCCTTAAGTAAGGTGAAGTTTGCTTTAGAAAAGTTTTTCACTGTGGTTTTCTTCGTTGGGGGTGGTGGGGTGTGGACATCCAGGGTGATTAGTTAATGGTCTGATCTAACCAGTGACAGGTTGACCTCCAGTACGGAACACCTGCCGCCCATGTTGGAGATGACCAGGTCCAATATGTTGTGGCCTCTAGTAGGGGAGTTTACCAGCTGATCCAGGGCATTTGAGTTAATAAATTCCAGGAAGCGCTGAGCCTGGGAGTTTGTACTCAAGTAGTTTTCCCAGTTAATGGTAGAGTAATTGAAATTCCCCAATATCAGGGTGTTCGGTAGGACCTTCATGTTTTCCAGTGTCTCCAGAAAGACGGAGTGGTGGTCCTGGGTCATAGAGGGTGATCTATAGCAGGCCACAATTTGCATTTCAGATTTGCCCAATGTTAGTTGCACATGGATGATCTCAGAGGTATCATGCTGCGCCACTAACCTGGAGGTGTGAGTATCCTTGATGAATATGGTCCTCCTTTTGTGTTTCGGTCTCTGTTCTGTGGCCGAAATGTGTGGTATGAGTTGTAGCCCAGTATTGCTGGAGTGCTCTCTGGAGCCTTGAACCAGGTTTCAGTTACTACACAGATGTCAACGTTCTCCATACTGAGGAGTGCTTCGAGCACGTGCATTTTGAGATTTAAACTCCTGGCGTTGAATAGCATAACCCTCATTTTTTTACTTGTGCTGTTTACGGTGGTGGGTTTGAATTTTGAGCCTTGCCTAAAAAAGGCACTATGGGGGCAGCAAGAGCCTTGGCCAGTATTCGAAAGCCAAGGGGTGACAGGTGCAAGCCGTCTCTTGCAAAGCAACGCGGCTTGTCAAGCATGTCATTCCAGGCTGACTGATACTGGATCCCCTTTGAATGACACCAGAAGCTTAGCCAATTGTTGAAATTGATAATTTTTTTCTTTATACTGAGGTAACATTCTTGGTGAGAGCAGGATGCTACTCAGGGTCAGGGTCATACCAGCCTGGGCTACATGATCAGAGAGCTTTTCCATGTCTCTTTTCATGTAATCCAGGGAGGTACATTTCAGGTCATTCACACCAACATGAACAATGACAGAATCATATTTGAACTTGTTCCAGAGTGACCTGAGTGCTTGTGTTATGTGGTGGATTCTGGCTCCCAATAGGCAGCTAACAGTAACCTTCTCCTTGTCCATCCTAGTGAGCGGGGTATTAGTGTGCCTGACTATTGAGTCACCTATTACTAGTGTGTTAGGTATGTTATTTCGCCTTAAGGGCTGTGATTGTGCGGCACATTGATTTTGTGTTTTATGTGTTGTCTGGTTTGTGACGGGAGGTGGAGGTTTTGTGGGTGTCTGCTTTGGAGCTCTCTGATGCTTTTGCAGGTTTTTATTTAGAGCCTCTGAGTATGATTTCATGTATTTATGTGTATTTTTTGCCAGTGCTGATTTAGTAGGTCTATGTGTGGCTGGAGGTGTGGTGCAAGTGTTAACCTTCTCTTCATGACTATCTGTTCCAGTCTTGGGTGGAGAGACCTTAGCCTCCAGTTTGGCTGTTTAATTGCATCTCTCGCATATGTTAGTGTTTTGTGGTAGGAGGAGAGGGCTGTCTGTGTACATGAGGCAGTTGTAACATTGCCTCAAGATACCCAGATTCACCAGCTGGACTGGAGAGTACACCTGAAGTTGCCCTTTGGCCATGCCTGAATAGTTGGGTGAGCTGCTTAGTCACTTGGTTGGTGAGGGGTGGAAAAAGAGCCTTGCCCTGCTGGGCAGACAAGTGTCGGGGTATATTAGTGCTTGCTATTAGGTCTGAGCAAGTGCTGGACTGTAGGATGCTTTTTGAGTGCTTAGGTTGAGAGTTAGACTAGTTTCAAGTGAAAAACTGAAGAGGAGACTTAGTGGAGCCGGGAATAATTTAACCCTAGCTAACCAGTGCTGCCCGGTGCACAAAACCATGCAAACACGCTTTTTAAACTACTAACTTCTGGGCTGGAACCACTCCTCCAGGGACAGATGGCTGCTCAAAGTTCCCCTCTCTCACAGGTGAACAGAGAAACTTCCCTCTATCCAAGTAAGGTATGGGCAACTCAGAAACTTGTAACACAGCCCTGAATTCAGCACTAGCCTGAAAACTGGACTATACTAACTTAGAAAGGTGAGAAACAAGAAATTTATTATTATTTTTTTTTAAAAGATAAGGCAAAAACAGTAAAAAGTACACTTAAAACAGCTTGAAATGACTACAAGCGATCAGAAAAGGCTATCACACTTTAGTGTGTAGCCTACAACAGTTAAACAATTTATTTAAACAAAAAACAACTTCTTAAAAGTGTAGGCAGTCAAATAAGTACAATATGTGAAAAAAAACAAGCTTTTAAATCAGAATAAGTGCTGGAAAAATCAGCGTTTAGGTGGAAAACAGTTAAGTACAGCAAGAAAATACAGAAAACTGATACTCAATCACTCCAAAGTCTCTCTTTTAAGGTAGAAGGCTTGTATCAGTTTTTTGCTTTCTAGTGCTTTCCAGTAGGTTAGTTACAGGAAAGATGGGAAACAAGTGCAGATGTGGTCTTTTAAACCAGGAAGTTGAAAGAGATGGACAACTTCTCGAATGATCAATAAACTACAATTTCTGGGCCAAGAACCACTCCTCTTGTGGTAGACAGGCTACCTAGTACTTACCACTCCCACTGATAAGCTAGAAGGCTGCAATCCAACACAAAGGCTTGGGGGGCTCAGAAGCTTACAAACAGTCCTGGATACAGCAAATCTGTAGCTGGACTAGACTAGTTACGGAAAAGGTGGGGATCAAGCGCAAACACGGGCTGTAAAACCGGAAAGTTGAGAGAGATGGAAAAAACTGCCCAAATGACCAATAAACTACAATTTCTGGGCCAGAACCACTCCTCTTGTGGTAGATGGGCTACCTAGTGCTTACCATTCCCACTGATAAGCTAGAAGGCTTCCCTCCAACACAGAAAGGCTTGCGGGGTTTAGAAGCTTACCAACAGTCCTAGATACAGCAACTCTGTATCTGGATTAGGCTAGTAACAGGAAAGATGGGAAACAGCGCAAGTGCGGCTTTTAAACCAGAAAGTTGAAAGAGATGGGGAAAACTGCCCAAACGGCCAGTAGCTACAATTTCTGGGCCAGGAACAACTCCTCTTGTGGTAGATAGGCTACCTAATGCTTACCACTGATAAGCTAGAAGGCTTTCCTCCAACACAGAAAGGCTTGCGGGGGCTCAGAAGCTTACAAAGAGTCCTGGATACAGCAAATCTGTACATGGACTAGACTAGTTACAGGAAAGGTGGGGAACAAGCACAAACACAGGCTTTTAAGCCAGCAAGTTGAAAGAGATAGAAAACTGCTTAACGGCCAATAAACTACAATTTATGGGCTAAAACCCACTCTTCTCATAGTAGATAGGCTACCTGATGCTTACCACTCCCACTGATAAGCTAGAAGGCTTCCCTCCAACACAAAAAGGCTTGGGGGGCTCAGAAGCTTACAAAGAGTCCTGGATACAGCAAATCTGTACCTGGACTATACTAGTAACAGCAAAGGCAGGAAACAAGCACAAACACAGGTTGAAAGAGATGGAAGAGCTTCCCAAACGGCCAATAAACTATAATTTCTGGGCCAGAAACCTCTCCTCCTGTGGTAGATAGGCTACCTAGTGCTTACAACTCCCACTGATAAGCTAGAAGGCTCCCCTCCATCACAGAAAGGCTTAGGGGGTTCAGGAGCTTACAAACAGTCCTGGATAGAGCAAGTCTGTATTTGGACTAGACAAGTTACAGGAAAGGCAGGAAACAAGCTAGGAATTTTTTTTTTTTTTTTTTTTTTTTTTTTACAGAAAAGCAGCTAAAACAGCAGTAAATACAATTCAAATGCAGTGCAGACTAGCACACGTGTATCAATATTATGGCAAATCCAGTTTAATTAAATGCAATTAAATTACAAATGACTAAAAACAAGTGCAGAAGGCATTAAATTAGAAGGCTACTAACAAGCAGTAATAAGTGCAGAGTAAGTAACAGCACGCAGAACAGCAACTAAAACAGTTACAGTAAGAGCAGCTGAATATATATATATATATATATATATATTTTTTTTTTTTTTTTTTTTTTTTTTTGAGTGAGGGAACACAGTAGGATTAAGAGGCTACAAGGGTTGTCCTTCTCAAATGCTCTCTTTGTACACAGTAGGAGTGCCTGAAATCAGAATATGATCTCATTGCACTCAATTGAGTGAGCAAATGAGATAGGCCCAGAAGGAATATCCAAATACAAACTTACAAGAGGGGCAGGCAGTTTCAAAGCCACCAAGATTAACACCAAAACAAGAACAGGAATGGTGGGTGGGAAAAACACAGTGGAGACAACAAGAGACAGAAATAATACAGCACCACTATAAATACAGCACAGTGCAAATTAAGTTGCAAAACATGTACTTATCAGTTTGAAATAGATTCCAGTTCTGCAGCTCAAAGCAAATCTATCAGCTTTCCAGCAGTTCACAGAAATGCAGTCTCTATATGTGTGTGTGTGTGTGTGTGTGTGTGTGTGTGTGTGTGTGTGTGTGTGTGTGTGTGTGTGTATATATATATATATATATATATATATATATATATATATATATATATATATATATATATATATATAAGTTTGTGTGTGCCTGATATCCAAGCAGAAGTACATATAAACTGATTATTTGTTTCTTAAAGACCTGCAAACATTTCCAGCACATGTTTTCTTATTAGCCACTGGCAATGTAAATTAATTAACAATTTCTTATCTGCTACTCTTCATCACACATTAACCTGTAATTTGATGGTATTTGTTTAGTAGATCAGGGATAATACCTAGCACAGCAATGCTTAAAATTATATATTTCTATTAAAAAAATAAAAATAAAATTGGAAAAATAAAGGATGAAATGTGTGTGATAGGCTGGACATGAAAAGTAGGTTAGAGAAATGGGTGGTGTCTTTAGCATGGTCAGGGAAGATGTGACAGCTAAGGAGATTTGGTTTTTGTTCAGCATGGCAAGGAGATGTTTGGCTCAGGGAGCTTTGGGATGGCAGAGAACATGAGGCTAATAGGAGAATGGGGGAGGGATTTGAAGGAGAATATGCGAGTTAGAAATAATAGTGAATTGTTTAGACAGGTAAGAAGGGGTAGACTGAGACTGGAGTTGGAACAATAGGAGGCAAATAAGCATGATGGGATATGCAAAGTCAGGGGGAAAAGGCAGAAGACATGGGCAGTCGTTGTAAAGTACTACAATTAAAGGTGAAAGAAGAAAGTGGTAATGCAGCCATGTAAAACAAGATAAGGAGCAGAAAGGCAAAGTGGAAGAAATGGTGCACAAAGGAGTAACAAGTGTTGGAGCAAAACAAAGCCAGAAGTGGTCATGCATCAGCCAATACCAACAGGTCTTAGAGCTAAGGCTTAGTAAGACATGGGAAGAGTTAACCAAAGCTATCAGCAATGGGGAGGAATGGCTGCATGTTGTGGTGCATGCAAGCAGCAACCTTCCACTAGAGGACAAATCTGAGTTTGTGGCAAGAGGGCTGTGAAGGGGACAAAGATATGCAACAAAGTGGACTTGAGGTAGTGCTCTCTAATGTTTTTTTCTGTAATATTGAATGTGAAGTCAGACAGGAGGAAGAATACCACATCACAAAGAAGCAAGAAGTGGTGAGGGCCATAACCAGGGGTAAGCACCCTTGTGGTTAAGGTAACTGAAGGGAGAAATGTTGGTAGATCAGTGCAGTGCATTAGCCACCGGACATGCCAAGTGAAGAAATATGGGAAACTAATGGGGAGAATAAGAATAACTATGCCTGATTTTAACTTATATCTTCCCTTTTCACTCAGAAAATATATGATTTCTGGGTATAACTTGGGATTACAATCAGTTGATCTTTAAATACCAGACATTAGAGTTTGTTTACTTTATGTAGCATTCTGAAAATAAATACTGATACAAAACATGTTGCTCTGTTAACATTTTAAGTGAATTAGAGTAACATTTAAAAATCCTCTCTGATTTTGGACTTTTGTCTTTCTTGATTCCTGAGTAAGTAACTTCAAAGGTATGCCAGATTTTAACCCCCCTTCCCAGATGCCACAAATAATTTTGCTTCATATTTTGGGATGTTTTGCATAAATCATGTGTTTTTCTAGGATACCATGGAAGGTTGCACCCACAAAAATAATAACAGAAATTTGAGTTTCAGGCTTCATATCTTTTGGAAAATGCACAATAATGATTCTGAACTGAAGCTAGTGTGTTATTTGCTAGTAATTACAGGTGTGGGGGTAGCCACATTCTTTGATTTCCTGTCCTTGCCTTTTTAAGTGGTGCATTGTGAAATTTGTATTGCTTAAAAACCTCAGCTTTGGCCAGCTAAGAACTTGGTTATATTCAACTGGACGTATAAGAGAATTTAAGTACCTTTATCTGCACTTTTTTAAAAAAAATACAGTATTTAATTTGATTTAAACTGTGTTGAAGGAATATTTAACTCAAGTGGCAGTTATTCTGCTCTTTAGTAACTTGAACTGGAGCTAGTGTGTTATTTGCTAGTAATTACAGGTGTGGGGGTAGTCACATTCTTTGATTTCCTGTCCTTGCCTTTTTAAGTGGTGCATTGTGAAATTTTTATTGCTTAAAAACCTCAGCTTTGGCCAGCTAAGAACTTGGTTATATTCAACTGGACGTATAAGAGAATTTAAGTACCTTTATCTGCACTTTTTAAAAAAAAATGCAGTATTTAATTTGATTTAAACTGTGTTGAAGGAATATTTAACTCAAGTGGCAGTTATTCTGCTCTTTAGTAACTTGAACTGAAGCTAGTGTGTTATTTGCTAGTAATTACAGGTGTGGGGGTAGCCACATTCTTTGATTTCCTGTCCTTGCCTTTTTAAGTGGTGCATTGTGAAATTTTTATTGCTTAAGAACCTCAGCTTTGGCCAGCTAAGAACTTGGTTATATTCAACTGGACGTATAAGAGAATTTAAGTACCTTTATCTGCACTTTTAAAAAAAATACAGTATTTAATTTGATTTAAACTGTGTTGAAGGAATATTTAACTCAAGTGGCAGTTATTCTGCTCTTTAGTAGCTTGAACTGAAGCTAGTGTGTTATTTGCTAGTAATTACAGGTGTGGGGGTAGCCACATTCTTTGATTTCCTGTCCTTGCCTTTTTAAGTGGTGCATTGTGAAATTTTTATTGCTTAAAAACCTCAGCTTTGGCCAGCTAAGAACTTGGTTATATTCAACTGGACGTATAAGAGAATTTAAGTACCTTTATCTGCACTTTTTTTTTAAAAATACAGTATTTAATTTGATTTAAACTGTGTTGAAGGAATATTTAACTCAAGTGGCAGTTATTCTGCTCTTCAGTTATTCCCACCCATCCTCCCTGTTTTTGTTTTGGTGTTAATCTTGGTGGCCTTGAAACTGCCCGCCCCTCAGCCTGCCTCTGGGCTCATCTCATTTGCTCACTCAACTGAGTGCAGTGAGATCATATTCTGATTTCAGGCACTCCTACTGTGTACAAAAAGAGCATCTGGGAAACAGAAAAAAAATTAAGCTTATTTCCTGCCTTTCCTGTTAAGTGGTATAGACTATTTGTAGGCTTCTGAGCCCCCAGGCCCTTCTGTGTTTGAGGGAAGCCTTCTGGCTTGTTTTTTTTTTTTCTTATAACTAGCCAGTTTTCTAGTTTCAGCACTCAAATCTGTTTCTTTGATCTCAGCACTTGTTCAGATAAAAAAAAAAAAAAAAAAAAAAACATTTTATCTGCTTTTACTGTACTTGTGTTTCTACCTACTTCATTTTACTTTTGCATCATCTTAAAAATACTCAATTGTATTTATTACTGCTTGGTGTAACTCATTCTAAGCCTTTTGGTTTAAACACTTGGGCTTTGGACCAGTTGTTTTGCACTGAGAGGGTTTGTGGTCTGCACTGTTGTGGCAGAACAGGTAGCTTACATCCTTCTAGGTTGGGAACTGCTGATTGAGGGCTCAGTATCTGTTATTCTAAAAGTGTATTAATTCTGGTTTAAGCACTTGGGCTTTCAGGCCAGTTATTTTACATTAAGAGGGTTCGTGGTCTGCACTCTTGTGGGAGGAGAGGCTGGACTCTGCCCTTCTGAGCTGGGAATTTCTGGTTAAAGGCCTATAGTGCATGCATATCTGAACTGCTTCTTACCGAAGTTGGTGCGCCTTGTTTGCTGTGGCATAGACTGGATTCAGGCCTGCTGGATCTAGCTTTGTTTATGTAACTTGAGCACTAATCCAGACATTCTCTAAAGTATTCAATTGTATTTATTACTGCTTGGTTGTAACTTGATTAAAGTGTAGCTATCATTCTAAGTCTTTTGGATTAAGCACTTGGGCTTCAGACCAGTTGTTTTACATTAGGAAGGTTTGTGGCAAGCACTGTGGTGGCAGGACAGGTAGCTTTCATCCTTTTAAGTTGGGAACTGCTGATTAGTTCTGGTTTAGGCACTTGGGCTTCAGGCCAGTTATTTTACATTAAGAAGGTTCGTGGTCTGCACTCTTGTGGGAGAAGAGGCTGGACTCTGCCCTTCTGAGCTGGGAATTTCTGGTTAAAGGTTTATAGTGCCTGAATATTTGAACTGTATCTTACTGAAATTGGTACACCTTGTTTGCTCTAGCATAGACTAGATCCAGGCCTGCTGAATCTAGTTTTGTTTATATGCTTGTTGTTTGTTTGCTCGTTATTTCCCTGGAAGCTAATTCCACCTAATACGTGGCTTCTCAGCGCTTCTGTGGATCACTAGTGATATCTGCATTGCTTACTGTACTAGTTCCTTGTTTCACTTGAAAGAAAGTTACTGTTTGTCATTTTTGCATTTAGTTACTTGTAACACATTGCACTCAAGTTACCTGGCACTTGCTCACTAAAGCAATTATATAAGTCAGCACTAAAAATTAAAAGCACTACACCCTCACTCCCCACTGGCCCTTGTTTTCAATTATTAAGGAATTCCCAATAAAATTTCTAGCATGTCCAAAGGTCAGTTGTCAATCTCCTCTCCGGTCCAGCTGGTGAATCTGGGAATCTTGAGGCAATGTTATAACTGCCTCACGTACACAGACAACCCTCTCCTCCTCCCACATAACACAAATACTTGCGAGAGATGCAGCTATTTAGCCAAATTGGAGGCCGAGCTCTCTCAACTCAGGACTGGCAAGACCAGACAGGAGGAGAAGGCAACTACACACACCACAATACCAGACTCACATAATGCTACCACACCACTGAATCAAACACATAAACACACAAAGACATACTCGGAGGCTCTGAGTAAAAATTTACCTAAACAGCAGAGGCCTCCAAAGCAGACACCCAAACAACTGCTACCTCAAGACACCCCACAAGCAACACATAAACCACAAAAGCAGTGTGCAAAGCAGTCACAGCCCTTAAGGCCAAATACAACACCAAGCATACTTGTCATAGGTGACTCCATAGTCAGACACACTGACGTCCCACTCACCAGGCTGAACAAGGAGAGGGTCACAGTAAGTTGCCTATTGGGCGCTAGAATCCGCCACATAACACAAGCACTCAGGTCACTCCACGGCAAGTACAAATATGACACAGTCATTGTCCATGCTGGTGTGAACGACCTGAGACGTACCTCCCTGGACTACATGAAAAGAGACATAGAGGAGCTCTCTGATTATGTAGCCCAGGCAGGTATGACCCTGACCCTGAGCAGTATCCTTCCTTCACCAAGAATGATGCCACAATATAGAGACAAGATGATCAGCTTTAACAATTGGCTTAATGTCTGGTGTCATTCAAAGGGGATCCAGTGTCTGTCTGCCTGGGATGACATGCTTGACAAGCCACGCTGCTTCACAAGGGATGGCTTGCACCTGTCACCCTGGGATTACGGATATTGGCTAAGGCTCTTGCCACCCCATAGTGCCTTTTTAGGCAAGGCTCAAATTCTAAACCTACCACCCTAGAAAACAAAAATGGGAAGAAACTGAGGGTAATGCTGCTCAATGCCAGAAGTCTAAATCTCAAAATGCACGCACTCGAGGCCCTTCTCAGTATGGAGAACATCGATGTCTGTGCTGTAACTGAAACCTGGTTCAAGGCTCCTGAGAGCACCCCGGCACTATTAGGTTTTACCTCATATCATGCGTTCCGCCCCTAAAACCCGGACCACACCACAAAAGGAGGGGGTGTATCCATATTCATAAAGGATACCCACACCTCCAGGTTGGTGGCAACGCAAAGCTTGAAACCATCCAGGTGCAACTAACCATAGGCAAAACTGCTCTACAAATTGTAGCATGCTACAGGCCACCCTCTCAAACTCAGGAACCCCACACAGCCTTCCTGAAGACACTGGAGGGTATAAATGTATCTCCAAACACCATCATATTGGGTGACTTCAACTACCCGAATATAGACTGGGAATATTACTCAATCCCTAACTTTCTAGCCCAACGGTTCCTGGAGTTCATAAATTCAAATGCCATGGAACAGCTAGTCACTGTTCCCACGAGAGGAGAAAATATACTAGATCTCATTATCACAAACATGGGGACAAAATGCTCCACACCGGAAGTATATCCCTCATTGGTGAGATCTGATCATAAACTAATCTCACTGGAAATCCACATCCCGCCCCACCCGAACAAAAGACCACAGTGAAGAACTTCTCTAAAGCAAACTTCACACTACTCAAGACTGGTGTGGTATCCTTCAAGGCCCCTGAGCCAGTGGAAACCACAACCCAAGCTGTGGAAGCCCTTACAAATGCCTTCTATGAACACCTCCAGGATTGCATGGATCAGGCAATCCAAAATAAAACCAAGACTCTTTCCACAAAGGGCAAATGTCCAGTCTGGTGGACCCCAGCCATTAACAAACTTTACAATAAGAGGAGAAAGCTATTACATGATAGAACAAAATCCATAAAAGGGAAGTCACCCCTGATCATTATTAGTAAAAAAATACGAGCACTCATAAAATCAACTAAGGCCAATTTTGAGAGAAAAATTGCCATGGATTCAAAGGACAATCATAAGGCCTTTTTCAGCTATGTTAGGAACCTGGGTGGAAACTCCCAGATATGCTCAGAATTTGTCCAAAATGATACAAAAATCACTGAACCCACAGACATTGCCAACATACTGGCAGATAGGTTCAGTGCAAACTTCACCTCCCTCTCCCCCCCTAAAGGAGAGATAACTATCCCAGCAGAGTGTAGCCTCCCAGACATCTCAAATGCGCAGGTGAAAGCTGCTCTCTCTAAAGCTAAAAACACAGCATCAATGGGACCGGATGGTGTCCCCGGCTGTGTGGTACACGAGCTAAATGAGGAATTAAACCCGTACATAAGGCAGCTGTTTAATCTCAGCCTTACCACAGGATACGTGCCCAAGGAGTGGCGTACGGCAACTGTGGTCCCACTCCACAAAGGCGGTGCCTCTACGGACCCTGGTAATTACCGCCCCATAAGCTTAACAAGTCTAGTCTGCAAAGCTATGGAGAGGATCATAATGGAGCTCATAAACAAAGATATAGGGGACTTGCAGACATTGGACCCGACCCAGTTTGGCTTCGTCAAGGGCAGATCATGCCTTTTGAACTTGGTCGACTTCTTTGAAACAGTCACCAAGGCCATTGATGAGGGAAAGGCAGTCCATACAGCCTACCTTGACCTTGCAAAGGCCTTGACACAATACCCCACTCGGGTATTGTAGAAAAACTTACCAGCTTAAATGTAAACCCATATGTCACAAGATGGGTTGCAAACTGGCTTAAGGACAGAACCCACAGGGTTAGAGTTGCTGGCGCTATGTCAGACTCCAAGCCGGTCACAAGTGGTGTCCCACAGGGCTCGGTCCTTGGCCCCTATTGTTCGGCATCTACTTCTCAGAAGTACAGGCCAACATGGGAGGACTTTGGCTGACAAAGTTTGCAGGCGACTGCAAACTGGGCCATAGTGGAAAGTGCATCGGACACGGATATCCTTCAGAAGGGACTCACGGAAACAGATAGCTGGTGCCAGAGCCATGGCCTGAAGTTAAACGCCAAAAATGTATAGTCATACCCTTCGGGAAAAACAAGGTAACCCCAAGCTACCATATAGGTGGCAATCCACTAAGCACAGAAGAGGTTATCAGGGACCTGGGGACCCAGGTTGACAGTGGCCTTTCTTTTGACACTCACGTTGCTAAAGTGGTTAGAAAGACCTTCTACATTGCCCACCTGATCATGAAGGGATTCACATCCAGATCTAGTGAGGTCATTGTTCCCTGTACTCTTCACTTATCAGACCAATGATCGAGTACAATGCCCCATTCGGGATGTATCACACCCGACATCTGCAGCAATTGGAGAGACCCCAAAAGTTCCTCACCAAAAGGATAAAGGGACTCCAAAA
The DNA here is from genome assembly GCF_019279795.1 of Protopterus annectens. Taxonomy (NCBI): domain Eukaryota; kingdom Metazoa; phylum Chordata; order Ceratodontiformes; family Protopteridae; genus Protopterus; species Protopterus annectens. The sequence continues at coordinate 103,244,303 of NC_056725.1, forward strand.
TCTGTCATATGCTGCCAGATTGAAGAAACTCTAGCTCTATTCAGTTGCATACCGTCTGCTCAGAGGTGACATGTGCCTGACATACAAGGCCATGTCCAACCCAGAATTAATGGACATGCTCCACTTCAAAAAATCCAAATCCACCAAAACCACTAGAGCAAGCGACTTAAACCTTAGCACGGATATAAATAGGATGTGCTGGAGGGATAGATTTATCACTCAGAGACTCCCTATGCTGTGGAATAAAATCCCGGTCCATGTGAGGCAGAGCACCTCGCTGACTCTGTTCAAGAGAAATCTTGACCTGTGGATGGGAGATCGTAGGTTTACCCCGGGAATCATCTGTGTGTCACTGCTGGACAGAGGCACAACAAACTAATGGGCACAGTATTTTTTCATATAAGGGGTGGCGTAAGCCACAAAAATTTGGGCTAGGCTTATAAAGGCCTTAGGGCAGATAGCCTAGTATAAACCTATGAACCTATGAACATCTGAGATGTACATAAAGTAGCAAAAATTATGAGAGTTGTCTGTGGAGGGAAATGACTGCCTGCTGTTTGCTCATTATTTTAGCTTTGCAGGACGTGGACATCATTAACTGCTGGTCAGAGGTGGAGGCCATCTGTCGATGAAAATAACTGACCCACTTCTTGTTTGTTCATTTTAAACAGTCATTAATCTTGCTTTCAAAGACTGGTGTGTATTTGTGTGGCATAAAATGGAATGCTTTTCTGTGCATTTGTTTGAAACAAACTTGAAGTACACTGCTGTGACTGTGATTACTTATTGATTTATTTATTTATTTTACCACAATCAGAAATCTTAGGCATACACATTCTGTACAGTGGCTGTAAATGATGGGTTGTGGAATTAAAGTGACTTATCCTTGTAGTTCGTGTAGGTGTTTGGTCACAGTTAATCAAAATCTAGTAGGGGAGAAATACAGCTATTGTATGGAAAATCACACATAAAAAAAGAAATAGTGATCAGTCCCTTAAATAGTTTTAAGTTTTAAGTTGTAGAGGGAAAAGGGGGAAAAAGAATGACTGTAATGGAGATCACACTTAAACAAAAATAGGGTCTGATCACTTTAACCCTAGCTACCTAAGCATCAGGCAATCTAAACCTGATGAGTACCTGTACCGTTGTCCCTTTTAAGGCCACAGTAAACCTAGTATGGCAAATATCATTTGGAGTAAGACTCCAGAAGAATCTAGAGCTTTTTTTACGAAAGGCGAGATAGACTGAGGACATTACGGTCAGTGCTAAGACAGAAGTCCAACTTGAAGTATATAATGGTAAAAGACTGAGTGATACAGTGGCCTAAATGGAAATTTATAGATAATATACTTCATTTGTTTTACCTAACAAAGCTGAGTGATAACAGACTCTATATTGCTTAGTTCATGTGTTTTCTGTTTAAGCATTTTATACTTAGGAAGACTTTTGTTTATGAGTATCTGTTTTACTAGATGTTGGAATTTAAAAACAATCAGTTCTGGAAGGTATTGAGTACCGCCAGACCACCTGTTGTTGTGGTCTTAAAGCTTGGTGGCTTTTGAGTTGCCTGCCTCTGCTATACATTTGGTATTGGACACTCCTCCTAGTCCCATTGCATAAGCTCATTCTACTGAGTACAGTGAGATCAGTTGTGAAGGCCCACCCCCATTAGCTTCATAACCTTGAATTACCTTCTGTTTCCTCTCTTTCTACTTAAAAAAATGTGCCTCTTCCTACTTTATTTTGCTGCTTGTGCTTAGGTGTTCAATAACATTTATTCTGCTGCATTTGTTACTGCTTGTCGGTAGCATGATTAAATTGTTTTGCATCTACCCTGTGCTGATTTGAAAGCTGTTGAGAGTATCTACAAAGTTAAGTGGCATTTTCAATTTATTCTGACTTATGCTGCACTTGTATTTGATTAACTGTACTGTTTTATTAACTTGCATTACATCTGCACTGTATTTTCACTGTATTACTGTTAAACTGTTTAATTAACTGAGTGTGAACTGTTCTGTTTAAGTGTGTATATGTTCTTCTGTGTTAAATCAACCTAAATAGAGTTAAATAGCTTTAACATTGTCTGGTTACAGGTTTTGCTGTATCCAGATCTGTTTGTGTGATTTCTGTTTTTTCTGCTACGCCATCTTGTGTTGACTGGGGCCTACCTGCACTTAGTGAGAGTAAGTGAACTAGTTGGAACTGGTCTGGCATAGGGTGTTTAGCTAAGAGCTCAGGGACAAGGGTGGATTGGTCAATTCCAGTGTTTCAATTTTACTTTCATTTTTGTGGTATTTCAGCCTCGCGTTTGCGCAGGTTTGCACTTGTTTGTGCATCGCACACTGCCACAGAGCTGTTTAACCCTTTACAAGATATCTCAGCTGCATTTTTTCTCTTCTAGCACTCCAGTGTAAGTGAGGCCCTCCATTGCAGCTACTGTATTGATTTTATCCAGCCCTACTCACACCTATATGTACCCTCCTCAGATAGTACTAACTCTACTATCCCTGACTTCTCTTCCACAAATTCTGACAACCACAGATGGACAATTTCCTATGGTTTCTCCTGCTAGTCTGGTTGATATAGGCATCCTGAGATAGTGTAGCAACTGCCTCATGTACACAGACAATCCTCTACTGCCACCACCTAGAAACACAATATGTGAGAGATGCAGTTACATTAAGAACCTAAAATCCTTGGTCTCTCAATCACAAGCCAGTACATCTGGCACTGAAAAGGCTGTCTGCACAAACACTGCAAACACCACACCTCTAACACCACCTACACCTGTACAACACACTCCCACATATGCAGAGGTTCTCAACAAAAACATACCTAAACAGAAGAGACCTCCGAGGCAAAAACACACATGCACATTACAACCCACGGATAGTACACATGCCTGTGTCTCACAGCTTCTAAGGCCCAGCCATAAACCCAATATACTAGTCATAGGAGACTGTATCGTGAGACACACAGATGTGTCCCTCACCAGGCTAGACAAGGAGAAAGTCAGAGTAAGTTGTTTGTCAGTTACTAGAATCTGCCATATCACACATGCACTCAAGTCTCTCAACAACAAGTACTGTTATAACTCTGTCATAGTACATGTTGGTGTGAATGACTTCAGATGTACCTCTCTAGACCATATGAAGAGAGTCATGACTGAACTCACTGAATAGTTGCCCGAGGCAGGTATATCAGTAGCCTTAAGCTGCATCCTACTGTCAGCCAGAATGATGCCTCAATACAAAGAGAAAATGATTGACTTTAACAATTGGCTTAGTTTCCGATGTCATTCCAAGGGGATTCAGTGCATGACTGCCTGGGAGGACATGATTGACAGACCATGATACTTTGCCAAAGATGGCCTTCATCTGTCCCCCCTGGGCTTCAGGCTTCTGACAAAAGGCTGTTTCCTCCCCGTAGTGCCTTTTTTAGGCAAAGTCATGAGGACAAAATTACCAACGTGAAAATTTCTTCTAAACAAAATTTAAAGGTCATGCTGCTAAACACTAGGAGTCTTAACATGAAACTGCATTCATTGCAAGCATTCCTCGCCTTGGAAGATGCTGACATTTGTGCAGTCACTGAAACCTGGTTTAAAGCTGCAGAGAGTACCCCAGTCTTACCAGGTTACTCATCCTACCATACTTTCAGACAACAATTGGAGGGCTACAAAGCCAAAGCAGGTGGAGTTTCAATATTTATCAAGGACATACACACTTCCAGGCTGGTCAAACAGTATGACACACACTGGAGAAACTTCATGTGCAGTTAACTGTTGACAAAACACCTATTCAAATCATAGCTAGCTACAGACCCCTGCCCATGACTCAGGACACCCACTCCACCTATCTGGACTTCCTTGAATCCATCAAGATTCAACCATATACCCTGATCCCGGGTGACTTTAACTACCCAACCATAGAGTGAAAGACCTATCCTAGTCCTAACATGAACACCCAGAGATTCCTCGACTTTGTCAATGCCGATGCATTGGATCAGATGTTTGACACCCCCATGAGAGGTGAAAATATCCTGGACCTGGTACTAACCAACATGAGTAGCCACTGTAGCACCCCTACAGTGTCATCCTCCTTGGTAAGATGTGACCATAAAGGAATCACTTTCAAAGTCACCACCCCCCCCACCCCCCCACCAGGGTCAAGCAAAAAAACTTTTCCAAAGCTGACTAAAACCTCCTGAGAGTAGATATAAGTAGCTTCACAGCCACTGTCCCTTCAGTTGGAACTAGCACTAATGCCCAAGCCTACACCAAAAAACTATATGATCACCTACATAGCTGCATGGACTCAGCAATAGCTGAAAGGAACAAATCATCTTCCTCATGGAAGAGTAACCTGGTCTGGTGGACAGCAGCAATAAACAAACTCTATAATAAAAGGAAAAGTCTGCTGTCCAGGACCAAGAAGGAGCAGGTGTCAAGTTGGAAGCAATCTCTCCTTTCTCTGAACAAGCAAATAAGGTCACTGGTGAAATCCTCTAGGGCTAATTTCGAGTCCAATTTGGCCACATCCACTAAAGAAAATCACAAGGCCTTCTTCACATACGTCTGCCATCTCAAAGGTAACACCCAAATCTGCTCTGAACCTGTGGTCAAGAACACCACAAACACAAAATGCAGTACATTTAGCCAACCTGCTGGCAGACAAGTTCAGTGAAAACTTTACCCCCTTGCCCCTACCATCAGTGAATCAGAACATCCCCCAGCACCTGTTCCCTTCCCTCATCACCAGGGAACAGGTCTTTAATGCCCTCTCAAAGGCATAAAATACAGCCTCTATGGGACCTGACAACATCTTTGTCTGCATCCTACATGAACTCAGGGATGAGCTGTCAGCATCAGTAGGCACCCTATTCATCCAAAGCCGGTTTCATCCCAGCCAAATGGAGGACAGACACTTGTCCTCCCTCTACACAACGGTAGAGCACCAACCGACCCAGGCAATTATAGGCCCATCAGCCTAATTAGGCTGATCTGCAAGGCCATGGAATGCATTATCATGGACCTTATAAACAAAGACATTGGCACCCTCCAAATGCTTGACTCCATACGATTTGGTTTTGTCAAAGGGAGATCATGCCTGTTAAACTTGGTTGATAGATACCAATGACATGGACAAGGGAAAAACAGTGCACAATGTCTACCTTGACCTAGCCAAAGCCTTTGACACTATTCCCTACAACTGGGGCATAATAGATAAAGCCTTCTAGTTAGGCATCAACTTGTATATTACCAGATGGGCAGCTAACTGGCTCACTGATAGAACCAGCTCAAGGCATACAGAAAGCCACTTCTAGCAGTAGACCAATAAGGAATAAGGACTGGTCTTGGGTCCTCTAGTGTCTGGGATATACTTTTCTGAGGTGCAAGCCAAAACCAGTGGCCTGTGACTGATCAAGTTTGCAGATGACTGCAAGCTAGGTGCTGTCTTAAATTTCTCTAGTGATGTGAACATCCTCCAAGAGGGCCTTATACAAATTAATGACTGGTGCCAGAGCATGGCCTCAAACTGAGTGCCAAAAAATGCATCATTATCCCCTTTGGGGAAAATGGTGCCCCCACTAATTATCACATCAATAGCAACGTACTAAGCATGCAATCAGTCGTGAGGGACTTGGGCACCCAGGTTGAGAGCAAACTAACTTTGATCACCACGTTGCCTCCATTGTATGGAAGTCTTTCTAAATGGCCTACCTCATAAGTGAGGGTTTTCATCCAGGAACAAGGAGTTCATAAAATCCCTGTAGTCCTCCGTTATCAGACCTATTATTGAATACAATGCACCTTTCAACACGTACCTTGCCAAGCACATGCAGCAGCTGGAGAGACCACAGAGGTTCCTGACCAGGAAAATCCAGGGTCTCAAGCACCTATCCTATACAGATAGGCTAAAAGCTCTGTCCATCTACTCAGTCTCATACAGACTGCTCAGAGGTGACTTGTGTCTGACATGCAAGGCTGTCTAAGATCCAGCCTTGATGGAGTTGCTATATATCCATAAGTCAAACTCCACTCACGCAGCCTGCATGCAAGGCCTCAACCTGGTCTGTGGTATTAATAGGACTTGTAGGCAGGACAGATTTGTGTCCCAAAGACTCCTCCATCTGTGGAATAGACTCCCTCTCCATGTCAAGCAGAGTACCTCTCTAGCCCTCTTTAAGAGGAACCTGGATGACTGGATGGTAAACAGAAAACACACACCTGGGATCCCACCTGTGTCCCTGCTGGACAGGGGAAACAGGTGCTGACTGTGTGGAAACATGGGTGAAATTCTTGGCTAGGCTAATAAGGGCCTCCAAGCCTATAGCCTAGTATTGTCCTATGAACCTATGAACCTATGAAGTGAGTGCTGCTGCTAAAGTGCCTACTAGTTTGAACTCTATGCTATTTGACAAGTGCATTTCTTATTTTATCTGACACTATCCTTTTGGCTATGATTTTGACAAAGTCAGCTTGTTTTATGTTTTTCATCAAATAAAATAAATTGTTTTGTGAGAGATGTACATCTGCTACTTGAAACCTCTAAACTAGGAAAAAGTATAGAAAATCTGAGCAAGATTACAGACATAAAATTAATCTTACTCTCATTTTTCAAATTGTGACTGAAAATGTTTAAAAATAATTTGTTCAATCTGCACAGTCATTTCCATGTTTCTCAATAATAATAAGAATTTATTTTTTTTATTTAACATTGTTTCCCAAAGTAGTACAATGACCAGAACTGTCCAATTGCATGCACAGCCCAGGTGAATACATAACAGTAAGAGTGGAAAATGCAAACAGAACACTTAGTGAAAATATATGAATGTAGAAAACAGTTTTTGCAGATTGGTTTAGATGATGCAGACGTCATATTTATTTGTATACACAGTCTTACACAAAATACATCAGCCACACTACATCACTCTACTGGACAACCAAAGTAGTTTTCATACACATTTTCAGTTTTCAAACTGAGATGCCCATCTACAACCATCACAAATCCTAAAGTTGTAGTTAAGCTTCTCTGAGGGCTGGAAGTCCTGGAGTCAGTATTAATAGTGTACTGCACTTCATTTGCCATGCAGACAAACCAGAATGAATCCAGTGTGTCACATTTTTTCATGGCACAAGCAATAAAGCCTTTGTGGTATTTAACATTTTTATTTTGATGAGGAATAAAAAAGACACACTTACAGTGTTAAAAAGTAAATTCCAAGAATTTTGCCAGACAAAGAACAATTTACTTTATGTGAGACATTTGTTGTTCACAAGATGTCAAGGGGTCCAATAGGCTGTTGATGCTTGTGGAACTTAAAAAATATAGGGAAAATGTGTGTGAATTCCATAAACCTTAAAAGAATAAAAAAGCAGAAAAACTAGTAGTCTCAAAACTTTGTTGATGAGCTCAGTCACAATAATTTCCAAAACTCATGAAACCCGGGTAGTGTTCCAAAGCAGCAAGCCTTTATTCATCACAGACAAGCAATCTGCAGTAACAAAAAAATCAGAAATGCTTTTCAATGTTAAACATATACGTTTTTATACACTTACCCTAGGATTCAATAAAGTCCATGCAGACTCAGTGTACAGCCTACATGGAATGTGTCTGGTTACATGGCTACTGCTCCCCCTCGGCTGCGAGCCATATGTATTAATTATGGTGCATGCTTAAGGGATGTCATAGCAACACGGATATTGAATCCATATAAGACTTACAGCACAGCAACACACCTTTCTGCCCATCCACCTTGACCGAAAGGTATACAAGACATTTTATGTCATTAAATTGCAATTTTTTTATATTTATGTGCTTATTTGTGCAGTGCAGCACTATGTTTAGCTATGCTTAGCTTTGCACATGTATACATTAGACATCTGCTAGACATCTAAAGATAGAAACTGGATCCATTCAATGCTAATAAATGATTTTTTATTTATTCATTTTTTTTTACTGTGCTTGTTTGCGCAATGCAGTGCTTTGATTAGCTAGGCATAGTGAGGCGTACTTAAGCAGTAGACATCCGCTAGACAGCTAAAAATAGAAACTGGATGCATTCAATTGTTGCAGCTCTGTAGTGCTTAGCAACACAGAAACCCATGCAGTGAAGCTGTGCTGTGCTTGCAGGCACCTTCCCAATATATCTGAGGATATTCAAGTTACCTTCACTATCACTATCTCAGTGGCTAGATAGGTTGAGTCATGACTTCTAGTGTAGTAGGTCCCGGCTTTGAGTCCTGGCTAGTAATGCAGTAATGCTTTTTACATATACTGCTGTGAAACTGTGTCAGGTGATTGAAACATTGGTATTGGAATAATTGTTGCATTTAGAAACAGAAACGCTGTGCAATGCTAAGCAGTGATTAAAAATGGTCAACAGTTGTTTTTAGTTTGTGCATTGCTAAGCCTCACTTAAATATGCATTGTGTGAGTTTATGAGATGCTAAGCGATGCGCTGCTTTTTTGAAAGTTACAATATAATGTGCAAGGGCAGGAATTCAGCCTATATAAAGGCCAATAGGCATAAATTTCACATCATTCCTTAGAGCCTGACTTTGACTGTGGGTATGGTTGCTGGAGGTGGGGTGTGCAGGAGTCCACGTTTTTTATTGGACTCCTGTTAGAGCAATATGGACCTTGGCTGCTGCAGGGTGACTACGAGGGCTCAGAGTGCAAGTATCAGGCCTGGGGTTGTTTGTACAGGGGCCTAAGCAGTGCCACTGGCATCCCCAGCACTGGTGAGTACTGTCATCACCACTATGATGACCTGAAATGTAGGTAGAGGGAAACCTTGGACACCTGGGTCCAAGAAGCTAGGGATGGGTGCACTCCAAAGATATGTAAGTATGTTTTCCAGTAATTTATAAATATACAAGCTGAATATGTACAAAACTTGTGTGCATAATGGTTTGCTTCTCTTACCACAGCTGCCAAAGACAGGGCTTGCGACGTACAGTCTCATGCTAGGCATTTGACCAGGATGAGGCAAGCATGTTGTAAGTAAGAAAATCATTAAAGTAATAACTTAGTACATAACTTAATAATACAGTAAAGTAAGTACAGATTTTGTAGTCCTAACAGTCAGGTATGAAATACCTGGGACATCCTACATCTTTATTAATGTGTCAGTGCATATCTGAAATGGTAAAGCAAGCTAAAGCAAGTAAGTATGCAGTAATGTGTAGCATAACTTCCAACCATCCGTTAATGTCGTGGTCTACCAAGATTAAGAGTCACTGTTCTGGTCTGCTCATTGTCTGAAATATGTTGTAGGTTGCACTCAATAAATGAACAGGGTATATGGGTAAGTTAACAAAAGTCCTAGACAGCTATCCATGTGTCTAAATGCCAGAGTTGAAGCAACATTAATCAATACAATTTAAAAGGAGATGGTGTTTTGATAAGCAATACTTTCAAATAAAGTGTTCAGTATTCCTGTATTCACTGGTTGTGTGTACTTATTCCAACACCAATCAACTGTTACATGTGAAGTAATAAATAATGGACCTACAAATGTCATAAATAAATGTAGTGCAATACCCAGATTAAGGGTCAAGTTTTGTTTTGCTTATTTTGTCCTAAATATGCTGTAAATGGACTCAGTAAATGAACAGGGTATGCAGGTAAGTTAACAGAAGTCCTAGACAGCCATATATGTGTATAAATGCTAGATTTGAAGTGACATTAAGCAATAAAGTGTAAAAGGAAATGGTGCTTTGATAATTACTTCTTCAGATAAAGTGCTCAGTATTCCTGTAGTCACTGCTTGTGGGTTTCAATCTGACACCAGACACAGCTATGCATGTGTGTAAATGTATGATTTCACACAACATGATTCAATAAAACATTTAAAGGAGATGGTGCTATGATAATTCATTATTTTCCAATAAAGTGCTCAGTATTTCTGTAATCACTGATTGTAGGTTCTAATCTCACAGCAGCCAACTGAAAAATGACCAGCTGTCTAATGTAATTAGTGTACACAAACATACATTTCAACTGTCACAATTTTTGCAGAATGTAATGATTATTGCCCCATATGTCTTTTCCTTTGATTTGCAGATATATGACATTACTTGGAATGTGATTTAATGGCAAATCTGTTATTAGAACACCTTGCTACTTATGTATGAGCATATTATGTAAAAATGATCCCTTTTGATGTGCCATTGTACCACCATTTGGTATGACTTGCCCATAATGTCCCATGCTAACAGGTTGAGAGCTATGTATGTGCAACATCATCTATACAATATAAGCAGTCAACATTCTCACAAGTGAAATCTTATATATCTTGAAGTATGTGGTAGTAGTCTGCATAGTTATATTATCTGTGAAGTTAGTAATGTTCTTTTTTTCTCTCACCCAACTCCTTCTATCCTTTTATTTATTAATTATATTTATTATTATAATTTGATATTAATGTAGTATTTGTAATTATCTCCTGTGTTGGCCTTATGTATAATTTAATATTGCTTTGCTGTTAAAAAAACTTTCATTTACTTTGTTTATTGCTGTGTTCCTCATTATATTCTTTTCTAGTTCTTTCCATTGCTCATTATTTTTCTATTATGCTAATAATTACATTTGTCTGGTTATTTTTATTTTCACCTTCTGTTTATATTTAATTTACCATAGTGCAACAAGGTAGGCCAGTTTCAGGTGATTCACCTACCTTGGCTCCCCCAGCCACAGCACCAGAGCCCAGCACATCTGGGCTGCAGTCTGGTGGTGTTCCCTCTGCTGCCCATGCACTACCTGATCCACCGGGTAGTTCCACCCCACAGGTTGGGGTGATCCCCCCTCTGAGAGTGGCAATGGAAGGGCTGCTTTTGTCACCCACATTGAACTGCCAGGTATGGTGCATACGCTGCTGTGCCGAACTGTTGGTGTATTCTTACACCAGATGTACAGTATGCTGTCCATCTTGGTGGGGCATTCTCACCCGAGGTGCTGGTGTCGGCCACTGCCTCCACAGGATCAGTGAAGGTTCAGTTCTGATAGTCCCATGGGTAAGAACTTGAGTCACAATGCTACCACGTCTGACGTCCATGGGACTGGGATTCTACAGCACCCTCCCCAACCAAGATTTTCACCCCCCCCCTTCTTGTGTCAAACACCAACCCAGTCTTCTGTCTTGTCTGTCTTGTCTGTCTGCAAAAGCTTCCTCACCTTCCCAATTTACCTACTCCACACACACACCTATGTCCTTTCACCAACATTCCACTCTCATCTTGAAAAAAAGGGCACCTGTTCCCCCAAAAACAATCGTCCCATACATAGCTCTCCATTTCACACACTTGTCCATTGGACACACTTAATTTGATCCAATTGGCTTGACAACACACTTAAGTTGTTGTTACCCCTTTCTCTGGAGGTGACAGTTCAAATTCAGCTAACAAAACTGTTAAAGTACACATTTGTTGCCATAAATGAAATGGATAGCTATGGTTCTTTCCTGCACCCTTCTTGCACATCCCTACCTGCCTGTCACTATGTTTTTCCTCTGCTTGCACCATTTTCAGCACTGTCCTATCTCCCCATTTTTCTTTTCTTTACTGAATTTTTGCATGATGCTGCATGACGTGCATCACTAAGCTAAGCTAAATGGCGATATATTGATATATATATTTGAAAAAATAGTAGTCATGTTCAAAAATTACACCTGCACCATATTTTGAGCCCAAGGCTATTGCACCTGCAGAACAGTGCATCAACCCACCAAGCCACACAACTGTTAAATAACAAAGGTGTTTTAACCAAAACATAGTAATTGTCAAGTTCCCGTCATTAAGTGTGTTTAGGCTATACTGTGCATCGCTCCGCATCATGCAAATCAGCTGTAAGATTAATGGAAAAATAGGAGTGTAACTAGGACTCTGGTAGAGAAATACATCAATATAAAGCCATACACATAAGAATAGATGTAGGGGCGGTATCTAAAACTGTGCAACTATATCTACAACATGGAAAATACACCTGCTACATCAGTAATGGAAAAATAGGAGTTTAACTGTGTCTGTGGCAGAGAATTATATCACTATAAAGCCATACACATAATAATAGACGATAGTGAGGTATGTAACACCAGGCAAGTGTGCAATTCTGTCTAAAACATGTAAAAATACACCTGCTATAACAGTGACTTAGTAGCTCAATCTGTTAAATGCTGTGAAAACATTAATTTTTCATCCACATGGTCCTCGTTTCAAATACGGCTGTGTCTAGCATTTTAAATACATGTATGTGCACATCACCAGTATAAATTCTTATATGTATGACTGTCTCATCACCTATTTATCCACCCAAAGTAGTACAGTTTGAATGCCTGCTTCTAACTAATGGCAGTCAAAGGCCTACATATAAGACCACATTTAAACTCTTCCTATTACAGCACTAGAAAGTGCATAGAATGTCAGGTCATGCATCAGTATGAATTCCCAGAGGATTTGTAAGTATTTAATTCAAATGAGGCCCAGTCAAATCAGACTGCAGCCCTCAATGATTTGCTAGTGATATTACAGAGAACCACAGCAGCACAAGTTACATACATAGATGGAGCTCATGCTAAAAGCAATGATTGCCAGCACACATGTTCCAGATGACTAACATGACACAACACATGACTTGGCAGTTATCCAAGTGGTTTACATAATGGTTAATGGACCCCTACCTTGCTCTAGGATACAACAACCATATTTCCCTTTACTCTGTTAATGATACCTTTGGCTAACCTACTAACCTTTAACACATACCTTACTTTCCAGTAGGATGGGTTCCCTCAATCAGGCTCTGGCTGTAGACCAAGGCTGCCACAGGTAATACAGTTACTCTTAAGTGTTGTTGCCCTGTACATTCTGCAGCCTCTCTAACTATGCCTATTGCCTGCAGCAGCAGCTTCAGCCTGTATGTAACAAGTAGCTGCTACAAACATTTTCTCTATGCTGACCTAATCTCTATCCCAGTAATTTCCAACCCAAAATGTGAAAAAGGGGATGGAATCTACATTGATACCTTATATCATGTTGATTAGTTACATGGGATTAACTGATCATACTTAAAATCAGCTGTGTATGCTGCATGTAGCATTCCTGAACCGCAGATTGGTTCAGAGCCAATCACCTGCTAATGAGACCCATCTTAAAAAGGCAAACACCTAGCTAGGGAAACCATTGTGTATTAGAGCTACTTTGTATGCTTAACTCATTCACACAGTAGCCATATAGCTGCATCTTTCAACACAGCAGTTTTGTACTATATTAGTTATGTAACCATTTTGTTTTCAACATGATGCATATGTTTGCATATACTTAGGGGAATGGGGATTACATCAGTAAGTCTTTCTTAGGAATGTACTGATGACATGCCAGTGATCTCCAGCTGTGTTAACACCTTTATTTTATTTATTTATTTGTTTATTTATTTATTTGTCATTTGTTAACTGGGTTGGTCCAGCTGAGTCAGAGGCCCATTTTTCAGTAGAGACTTAAGGAGAAAATCTCCAAAAACATTACAAGACATTAACATACATGAAATTTTAAAAACAAGAAAAAAATTACATCGCTAGAGCACACATTAATAAACCAGAAAAATATACATAGTTACATTGTTGTACATATTTACAATAACAGAAGTTGCATGTAAAGTATACACAGGTGATCCGTGGTGGTACAGCGGTAGCATTGTTGCCTCACAGCAAGAGGTTCTCCCGTTCGATTCTCGGCTGGAGTGCCTTCTGTGTGGAGTCTGCATGTCCTCCCCGTGGTCAAGTGGCCTCTGAATGACATGCGTGAATGGGCATGCCTTCGCTGAAGGTTGGGCATCAGGCTGGCAACTCGGCACCATAAAAAAATCTACTGCCAATCATTAGCGGACCGGAGTTCTGCTGTGGCAACCCCTAACCGGGAAAAGCCGAAAAGACAAGCAAACTTGTAAAGTATACGCAAGGATAGAATGAAACATCAGTCTTAATATCATGCTAGTAGGTCATTGATTGCATAGAACAGGTCTAGATTGGTAAGGCCTACAGAGGCTGTAGAGTACATCAAGGGTATAATGCTCTGTATTAACTAAGGACGCAGGTCTCCTGGATACTTGCTTTGTTAGCAGCTGTAGTAGTACCCTGCTATTTAGGTGGCATTGTTGTTTATACATAAGTTATGGGTGGGGGTTTACCTGCTATAGGGCATGCTACAATGGACCCCTGTTTTTGTTGTGTGATCATGAGTGAGTATCTGTCATGTCACAAACAGCAGTCGGTCACTATTGCTACTAGCCTAGTTGCTTCTTGGTACACTGATGATTAAGAGATGTGTAACCAAGTGAGGAATACCAATAGGCTTCCTTTATTGCTGTCTCTCTACATACTGCACTCCGACGTATGTGATCCTGACATGTATTCTCATTTATTTGTATTTCAGGAGATATCATGCATGCCAGATGGCATCCACTTTTCACTGAGGCAGAAAACACGCTCATTATTGAGGCTTTGAGACAACACCACCAAGTCCTGCTGTCCAGAGGGAGGGCAAATAGGCAAGAGCATACAGCCTTGTGGGATGAACTGGTGCACAACATTAATGCTGTCGGTCACCAGAAACACACATATGAGCAGTTGCAGCACTGTGCAATAGACATGATCAACTTAGCAAGCAGACCTGCAGCAGATGTGACCAGGGATCATCAGGTTATTGGTGGTTGGGCTGTAGCAGGACAACCTCTGTCAGCCACCTAGGAATTCCTGGTCAACCTTGCAACACAGGACATCTCCCAGGCATCCATCACCTCATATGTCGTAGATGTAGATGCAACTGTTTCCACTCAAGAGGAGCATCCAGGTGTGCTTAGTTGGAGCAGCAATGGAATACTGTAGCATTCAGTATGTCAGGGTGCACATAGTTTTACGTAGGTGTCAGGTATTTTGGGGGGGAGGTTAGCTGCAATTTAAAGCTCATGCACAGTTTGTGACCCACATACCTGTTAACATAGCAGCTAATGTAAATGTGAGATATTTTGAATTATTAGTCCTGTTATACTTTTGCATGTACCATTGTATACATTACCTCTCCCTCATATTTTTCCCAAACTATCAGGAATAGGAAGAGGTTGTGCTCCTGCTGCTGGTAAGTACAACAAATGTTTTGTCAGAGATGTAGAGTTAGTTCCCTGTATTCACTCAAGTGTCATCACAGACTTGAAGGCTGCATTGATGTACTGTTTGCATGATTGCCAACTGTACAGATATTTTCTGACTGTAAACAGTTTAGACTCATACATATGCCTTGTAGGTGTGACCACAGTGATTGATTTGACAATATTGTCAGGACATTACAGATTGCCATACTGACAGCTGTGCACATTTTTGCAGAATGTCGACAGTGTACATCATTTATGTTTTGCTCATGAGATTCCTGTTTAAAGAACATTTATTTCCAAATTATTACAGGTGTGGGTTAAAAAATAATGTCCTCATGTCCTTCTATATGAGGTTGGGAGTTATACATGTCTGTAATAGTGACAGCAGTGTATACAGCTTGATGTATATTGCAACATAGTACTGCAGAGCATAGTAGTGCAGGTATTAATATAATGCTTTTGCCTTTTTATCACAGGTGACCGGGTGGGGATTGGTCTCTGTCCCCTTCACAACCTGATGTCAATGTCTCTTCAGACTCTGATGATGATGGTGGGCAAAGTGAGGCACAGCTGGTGGTTGTAAGGGCTGAATTGGACACAGAGGTTGACATCCCTCATATGTCCTCATTATCACTGTACACAACCCATATGCTTATACATACCCAGTCCTCTGTGGCCACAGATATTGGACAGTCAGAGGGTGGGGATATTGAACAGGGAAGTGTGTCTACTGTGGCTGCAGTGACTGTCAACACTGGCCATAGTCAAACAGGTGGCTATGTTCCATGCAGTTAGATTGATAGGGGTGCTTGTAGGAGAATTACTGTCCCTCCACCACCTGTTTTAGGTGTCTCATCTCATGTCATTCAGAGTATGTTTAGAGTTGTCATGGAGGCACAGGCAAGTTCAGAAAGGAACTCCAGACAAATGCTCAGGGTTATGGATGCAGTGCATTCTGACATCCGTGATTGTCTCCACCGGATTGTTGATACCCTGGATTGGTTCACTGATGCAGTGGAAAAACGTTGGTCTGTAACAGATCGCACACTATCTGTCATGGAACACCTGTTGTTTGTGATGGAACATCTGGTTGGAGCTGAGTGTCCGCCTCATGGATGTAGGTCAGCAACTACATCTGCTGAGAGTCAACGTGGCCATGCACAATCATGCTCCCATAATGGCAGTACATCCAGAGATCCAGAGGGGAGTGTGCTGTCCACACCAAGATGTGGCAGACATTGGGCTCATGGTCCTGGGTGTTCCTATGGAGGACACATTTTCAGCAGACAGCAATCTCCCTCAAATAGTAGCACAGCATCTGATCTTGGGCATGGAGCTGCCAGTGTAGCTCCTGGCAGAGCCAGTTCACATGTTCAGGGGCAGAAACAATGAACTGTTAGGTCTACCATGCACAGCTAACAGCTGTCCAACATACAGACATGTAGGGTTAGCACTAAGCTTGGCTGTGTACACTCAGACACTCACACACCATTGCTACATTCAGGCCACCTAAAGACACACACTCCACATGTACATGGTCCATTCTGCCTGCATCCCTTCCTGACTCAGACACAAGCTTGCCAACCTATTGGGTCATCCTAGGCCTCTTGCACCCCCACACAACACCCTGTGCAAGTGATGATACTTGTGCCACATCCCCTCTCATCTCTCTCATGTAGGGAACTAAAGCTATGCGTCTAATGCTCAGGGTGACTATCTACATTAATATGAATTTGTTCCATCCAGTGTTGCTTTTGACATGCTACTTGTACTGCTAATTTTCAGAAAATGTTTGTTGCCATTTATAATGACTATACCATAATAGTGTGTGTACCTTACAATGGATGCTGCTGTAATGGCTGTGTAGTCACACAATGACAGGTGTCACATAGAATTATGTATCACTTTCAGGATTTTGTAGGACACACATATGGGTACACATCTACAATCAACCCATTAAAGTCACAGCACAGAAATAAATGTCAGTGCACAAGACAAATGTCAAAAAGGTAACATGGTATAGGTTCTGGGGTTCATTGGTTCATGCGTGTTTAATTTGCTAATGAATACAAGGGCTCCATTAAGCCTAGCCATGCATCCCTATACACTGTCAAGATATGATACCATTGATAAGTTTAAGCAGGGTTTTGGGAGCTGAGACATCTACAAGCCAAGGTGTGGGGGTTGAACCATCCACAGTTATCCCTATGTCCATTGTAGGCACTGGTCCACAAGCAGGTATGATTGTCCTGTTCCCATCCAATTGTGTAACTTGGACTTCATTTGCATTAGAGTGGAAATGTGCTTCACATGGATGTGGAGCCTGTTCCATATAGGGTGTAGTCTCTAGGTTACATACCTGTATCTCCAGCATGTTCTATATATGGGTCCTCTTCAGTCGATCAAACATTTATAAGTTCAAACCACATATGGCCGAGACCATATGTTCAAACTTATAAAAGTCTGATTTGACTGAATGGAGATCTCCGTACAGAGCGGAAAGTGATGATCTCCCATTTCTGCAATGTAGTGTGATCTCGGAGTTGGTATATTTAAGTAAGAGGTGGTGGGGTGGTGAAGCCCCCCCCCCCATGTGGGGGGTGCAGGGGTCGTAGCTCCCCTGCTATAGAAGTTTAATTTTGTGTTTTTTTTGTTTTTTGTTGTTTTACATCAGTTTTTGAACTTTTACAAGTTTGAACATATGGTCTCAGCCATATGTGGTTCGATCTTATAAAAGTTTGATCGCCTGAAGTAGACTAGCTATATATACCACTGTCAAGGTGTAGGTCTGTAGAACAGGTAATTCTGGTGCTACTTGTTTCGTGGATATCCAAGATGTCTACAGTGAGGTCAGACACCACCCTGCACAGCAGGCATACACCACCCCTCCAAAGCATGTAGGTGGCAGACTACATGGATAGGGCTTTGGCATGGTCTGTATCGGACATGTTACATACACCATGTAGTATTGTACTGATGAACCTCCATGGATGTTACAGTTGTCAGATATGTCTGGCTAGTTACATACTAAAGGTGGCATTGCACCAATGATAGGTCTGCAGAATGCCAATTACAGTGGAACAATGGCTTCCTTGGATTTACATACCATACCTTTGTTTATAGGTTGTGCAACAGAGAATGATGTCCTCAATATTACAGACACGTGATAGACAAAGGATAGATCACTATCTATGTCCATACGTCACTGACTACTCGGCCAACTGTTTGAGGTGAGCTGGCAATACAATAGCTACCAAGGGTGGATGACTTCCCAAAGGATAGTATTGTGCATTTCTTGGTATTTAGTGTTAGCCCATGGCTCTGACAACAACTGTATGTCTGTATAAGCCCCTCCTGGAGAACATTAGTGTCAGTATGGGATTCAATGACAGTTCCTCATTTACATGAAGTCAGCGAGGACTACAATGTTGGATTGTGTTTTGGCTTGACTTATGGGCTTATAGATTGATCCTCCATGATATGTTGCTCTATGTGTTGACATCTGTGTTGTTTTCACAGACTGCATATGGAGCTGCTGAGGGTATTTGTTATCTGGACTTTCTCTTTGAGGCTTTTGTGATTTATGTAGGTTACAGGTCAGTGCCTCAGTTCATGTCTGCTTTGGATTTTGTGTGATGGCTGCGGCGTGTGTACCACTGACTATATTATTGACATTAGGAGTGCATTTATGTGAGAGCTTTGCCTCCAGTGACATTGTGTATATACATTTCTCACATACCATATCAGTTTGTTTGATAGTGATGTGGTTGTCGGTAAACATGTTGTGATTTCTACATTGGCTCAGGATGCCCATATCCAACAGGATGGTAAAGGTCACAGTTGTAATCCTCATATCCATGGCAACAGATCCATTATTAGTGATTGTGCAGATGTTTTTAGTAAATCACTCAATGTCACAAGTATCTGTTCCGCAACTATGGGGACAATGCTTGACAGTGAATGTTGATTGTCCTGTGTGCAATTGGTACTGGAGTTAATGCCATCATGGTTTCTGAGAAAAATGTCACCCAGGATACCTGGTCCTGCACAGAACACTGCCAAACACCAGAGGAGAAAGTAATATGTACACCCTGTAAAGTTAAAGATGACGTATTTAGGCAGTTATTCTGAAGTTACACACTAATCAAGCAATGCATACTGGGAAAGAACAATTAACTAATGAAGAGTGCTGAAAATAGGAGAGTTGCCTGAATTGTTGCTCCCTGTTACTACTACTGCTGTTCCTAATACGGCCTCACTGTGGTGGGATACAAAGGTCATATTCTTTGTCTCTCACCAGAAACAAAACATTGGCACCAAGCTCAAGATATGAAGTGGTTCACAGCATGTTTGTTGATCCACCCACTTGTCACACATGATGCAAGGCTCTGTAGGCTTGTTGCAGCCTTTTCCAGATAGATGCCTTAATTAGCAACAAGACCAGTCATTTGACATTTGCATGTATTATGCCTTGGGTTCCGAGACTTGTAGCATTTGACTAGGTACCTCCTGATGATGATTAAGAGCACAGCTGCTGCATCACAATATAAGGTTAAGTCTCAGGTGACATAGATGTCCAAGGTTGCTCCATCAAGCTCCACAGTAGCAGTGATTCATGTTAGGTGGCAGTTTTACAGCAATTCATGCAGCATGGTCTTCGACAGCGTAAGGGTGGGTTTCTGCATGCCATGTATGTGATGCCTACTACAGATAGGTGGCGACCTTCAGGCAATGTCTCTGCCCCTCTCAAATGTCCTAAGTATGTCATACTTTACATTTATGTTCCCAGAACACTAACCTGTGGTTCCACATAATTCCACGTAACATACATTTGCTGTCTGGTTGTTTGACAGACACTGTAGACTTGCAAGGCTAAAGTAATGACAGCAAAGTTGGACAAGTTTTCTGTGCATGCACAGACATGCGCATCTTCACTGCAAAGACTGCCTACAGAGAGTATGTTTGAGGTTGTGAACCCTAAAGGTATAGCAGCATGACCCTTACTTTGCTGGAGTTGTACAGTGTCACATTTGTAAGTTTGCTTTTATGACTATACCTAATAACAGGATTATGGCTCATTCAAGCGCCACAAGCCTGGCAAAGCAGTGTACTCAGTCTGTCATGCTATCCCACACTGTCAGATACTGTTTTAGCTTAGGATGACACCATAAATGTAATAACATGTTACATGCAAGCATTTGTCAGGCCACTGCCTAACCATGGCCTGTTGTGACATATACACAAGCAATAATCTATTGCTAATGGCATTATCTCTGACTGTTACAGGGATGTGGACAGCATCTCCAAACCTTTTCTCTTACTCTACACAAACACAGTGTGTGAAAGATGCATCTACACTAAAAACCTTGCATTCATGCTCTCTCACATACCAGTCAGTACATATGACAATGAACGGGGTGCCAACATGCCCACCTCACCACCTACTCCACCCAAACCCACATGACACATACCTACATGTGTGGAGATCTGTTTCAGAAACATACCTAAACACCAGACACTTCACAAACAGAAATGCAAGCATGCTACATAAAATATTACCTCTGATGAACACAGTACACATAATAGCTAATGCACCACTATCTCACTGATCAAACCATTACTGCAAAACCAAAATTCCAACATATTAGTTGTAGGTGATTATATTGTGTGTCACATTGATGTCCCCTCACCAGGCTACATAAGGTAAAGGTCACGGTCAGCGGTCTGTGATGTGCCAAGATATGGGATATCACACATGCAATCAAATCTATCAACAGCACGTACTGTTATGACTACATCATAGTTCCTGTTGTTGTGTAAGACTTGAGATGTACCTCTCTGGGCTGTGTGACGACAGACATGACTGAGCTCTTGCACTATGTGGCTCAGACAGGTATGCCCTTGGCCATTAGGTGCATTTTACCTTCAGCTAGAATGATGCCTCAATACAAACAGAAGATGATTGGCTGCAATAATAGACTTAGCATCTGGTGTCAATCTAATGGGATCCACTATCCTTCAGCCTGGGATGACATGTTCAAGAGACCTTAATGCTTTGCCACCGATGGTCTTTGTCTGTCACCTCTGGGATTTCAGTTACTGGCCAAGGCTATTGCCACCCCTATAGTGCCCTTTTTAGGTGGTGTCTCAAGGACAACATTTCCAATGTAAACACCCTGTTTACAAGCAACTTCAAGGTTATGCTGCTAAGTGCTAGGAGTGTCAACAGGAAACTGCACTTACTGGGAAGATGTCCTCATCTTGGAACACGTAGACCTTTGTGCAGTCACAGAGACCTGGGTTAAGGCTGTGGGGAGCACCACAGCTATACCAGGCTACACCTCCTTCCACATGTCCTTACCTAAAATTGAAGGCATGCAGACTAATGCTGGTGGTGAATATATATTAATTAAGGATACATACACACCCATATTGGTTACACAGTATGATTCCATGGATACACTTCAGGTACTATTAACTGTTTGTGAGGCACCTATTCAAGTCATTGCCAGCTACAGGAGCCCTCCATGAATCAGGACACCCACTCTGCTTATTTGGATCTACATGAGCCTATCAAGATACATCTGGCCACCATGGTTTGGGGTGACTTTTACTACCCACCGACTAGGTAGATTAGTTGTGCTCAAATTCACTTGCCCAAAGGTTACTTGACTTCATTATCTCCAATGCCCTGAACTAGCTGGTTACAACCCCACAAGGGGAGCTAACATACTTGATTGGGTGTTTACCAATATGGGCGACCACTGTAGTTCCTCCACTGTGAGGTCCTCCCTGGTGAGATCTGACCTCAAATCAGTCTTATGCAAAGTAGGTATCATGCCTGAACCCCCCCCCCCCTTGCAGCAAATACACTAAAGACATTCATCAATCCAGATTATAGCCCCTTATGGGTTGGTATAAATAGCTTCACTGCACCTCCTCCCTCATATGTAACTGGCAGCTATGTTGAGCTCTACACCAATGCTTTATACAAACACCTGTATGACTGCATTGATTCAGCTGTACTTGACATAAACACAACAAGCTCCTCATGGTGAAGCAAACCTGCCAGGTGGACAACTGCCAGTAATAGGCTTTACAATAATAGGAAGGCATTGCTCTCTAGGGGTAGGAGGGGCCCCTTAACTGGAAACACTCCCTCCTCAGCTTAAAGTAGCAAATAAGCGTTGTTGTGAAGTCCTCCAAAACAAAGTATGGGTCCAAATTAGCCTCCTCAACAAAGGACAAACACAAGGTATTCTATAGTTACATCTGTAACCCAAAAGGAAAGGCCCACATGTGTGCCGAACTCATGGTTAATGATACCTTATATACAGAGCCTGTCAACATAACTAACCTGTTGACTGACAGGTTCTGTGAAGCCATCAGTCCCCTGTCCCCACCACATGTACCCCATGACAACAGCAGGTCAAAAATGTAATCTCTATGGACAAAAACACAGCATCTATAGGACATGATAACATCACAGGCTGAGCCCTACATGGGCTCCAACATGGAGTACTAACACCATTGGGAACTCTTTGCAATCATAGTGTAACCACCAGCTTTGTCCCAGCTGAATGGAAACAGCCACCATTATCCACTTGCACAGAGGTAGGGCATCCACTGACCCTGGAAACTGTATACCAATTAACATGACTATCCATATCTGCAAGGCCATGGGGCAAATCATCATGGACCTTATCAACAAAGATATAGGTAATCTCCACACAGTTGACCCTACACATTTTGGATTTGTCAAAGGGAGATCATGCCTGTTAAACCTGGTGGACATCTTTGAGACAGTCACCTCGGACCTGGATGAGGGGAAATCTGTGCATACAGTCTACCTGGACTTACCTAAAGCATTTGACACTAACCCCACTCAGCTGTCATTGACAAATGCAACCAACTAGGCATCAACCCTTATATCATTAGAGGGGTCATTCTCTGCCTTAGTGACAGAAGTCATACAGTTAAAATAGGGGAATCCACCTCGAATAGTCAAGCTCTAACCAGTGGTATTCCTGTCATGGGTCTTGTATTGTTTGGAATCCATTTATCCAAAGTACAAGCACAAAGTACATGCCTGTGAATGACAAGGTTTGCTGATGCCTGCAAACTGGGAAAGGCCATAGAATCTCCAAAGTATGTCAACATCCTACACGAGGGTCTTACTTGAACAAATGATTGTTGCCAAAGTCATGGCCTTAAAAGCAATGCAAATATATGTATTATCATTGCTTTCAGTAACAGTGATGTCCCTGCTAAGTATCATATTAATAGCAACACCTGACATACATACTCAGGAGTGGAAGACCTGGGCACACAGGTTGACAGCTAACTTACCCAAGATCACCATGTCTCCACAGTATTAAGAAGAGCATTCTATCATGCTCATGTAATAAGTGAGGGCGTTGTCTCCAGAAAAAGGAGACATCATGACCTCCATGTCCTCTTCCCTCTGAAAACCAATAGTTGAGTGCAACAGCCCTTTTGGTATGTACCTTTCCAAGGAGAGACCATATAGCTTCCTCACAAGAGGAATTCAGGTCTTCAGCATATGTCCATGGTGATCATTGGTTATCACTGTCACTTTAGTGTGTGACATGCAGACTACTCAGAGGTGATCTCTGGCTTGCATATGAGGCAATCGTTGACCCTGCTGTATTGGAAATGTTGCATTTCCATAAGTCAAATGATACACAGTTTACTCACTGTATAGACCTTAATCTGGCATGTGACATTAGTACAACCTGCTGGAGCAAGAGAATTAGCTACCACAATTGAACAAACCTTTGGAACAAACTCCAACATCATGTCAAACAGAGCACCTCATTGGCCCACTTTAGATGCAATCAGTACAATTGGATATGTGGCCATAATTTCACCATGACAGTTCAACCTGTGTCCCTCTTGGACAGGGACATTAGGTGCTGATCATGTACATAAGGGTAATAATTAGGTTAGGATTTTAAGGGGAAATAGGTCCATTAGCCAAGTAAATTCTGATGAGCCTATGATCCCATAGGCAGATGTAAAATGCTATGACTAACATCCACACAAACTTGGCTGCAATGCAAATAGTACCACAACCTATTTATTTCTGCAAAACACTACAGAGCACACACACATACACACCAAGTTGGTTTCTATGAGATTAGAACTTCTACCTATCTAGTCTTACACATTACAGATCACACTACTTAATGCATGTGCCATGGCTTAAGCCTGATATTAGTATGGCTTTAGGTAGCGTATGGTATATGACATCAGCAGACCTGGTGAGGGACAAGAGTCTGGAGGCCTGCATTATCTGCTAGGCCAAAAACACTGTAAAACCCTCTTTGATTGCAAGTCAGAGTGAGATTCACATGTGTTTTTAGGAAGTTGCACATTCACACAGCAAGTAGGCTGGAATGAGATTAGAACTCCTACCTATCTAGTCTTACAGACTATGGTTCACACTGCTTATCACATGTGCTACAGCTTAAGTCTGACATTAACATGGCTTTCGGTAGTCTTATGGTAGATGACATCAGCAGGCCTTGTAGAGGATGAGAGTTTGGAGGCCTGCATCAACTGCATGTGCCAAAAAGTGCAAAGCAATGCCAGCTTTGAAGTTTTATATATATATATATATATATATATATATATATATATATATATATATATATATATATATATAAAATACACACACACACACACACACACACACAAAACACCAAGTGGACTGGAGTGAGATTAGAACCCCTACCCCTCTAGTATCATGCATTACATATCACAGTACTTAATACACACACCACCGCTCAAGTCTGCTTTGTAAATGGCTGCAGGTGAAGTAATTCTAGAGAACATTAACAAGCCCTGTGTTGAACAGCTTTGGAGGCCTGCAGAGTCACATTGCTTCCTACTGTCATCTGCAGCTAGTAGCCTAACAGTCAGAAAACTGTTTTGTAGCCTTGCTTTGTGACAACAGTACCAATATTGAGCATATGTGTCTGTTTGTATTTTGATGGGCAAGCCTGTAGCAAAGCTAAATTAGCCCTGTCAATGAGTGTACACACAACATAATACAGTACACACCTTGTTCAGTTGTTGATATATGTGAGGTGAAATATAGCAGACACAGGGGGCTGTAGTGAATGTGGGTGTTGTTGCAGCCATAGATGCAAATACATGACTTGACAATATATGTACGTATTCATATATGATCCCATACATTTTCAAGTTTTCCACATGCTGTAATAGGGAGACATGGTATGACTCACCACCATCCAGACGTTTGCAGCAAGTACGCAGGTTTGACTTATGCTTATGTGTGTTTAACACAAAATTGTGGTTTGCTGTCAAATGTGGTATCATTTACACATGACTTGAGAGAAGACAGAACTCTGAACTTCAGATATCCCAATAGTCCTCCAATTGCAACACGTTATTCTATGCATATCTACATATTTTAAGTGCATTATCTAATGTTGAGCCCTTCCTTTTGGTCCTTCATCTAATATTATAAGTGTCATACTGAAGCTTTACTCTCCATGATCTGGGTTTGTAAGGCAATGCAGACATGTACACACACACACACACACACAGATATATATACATATATATGTATATAAATATAATAATATATATATATATATATATATATATATATATATATATATATATATTATTTTTTTTTTTTTTTTTTTTTTTTTAAACAAAATTGCATGAGGAACAATGGATTCTCTCTCTGCTTAACTAAGTGTATGGGCATGCGCACAACACTTTTGCTTATTTGTGCATTTCTAAGCAGTGTGCAAATGGGTGGTGCATTGCGTACACCAGAGACTTACTGTTCCATAAATTGACTCCATTCCACAGCTAGCTGTACTCCAGGCCGAGATTATGATATGATTAAAAACACTCAAAGCTGGATATACCTATATTCTCAGGTCAATAAATTAATCTATGGTTTCAGTTCTGTGTGCTATATGTAATATTCAACTTTCTAATTATGTCTTCCAAATCTTATATGCTTAATTTGTGATATATGTATGAACATATTATACTCCTGTGACCAAATAGTCAATTTAGTCTAGTTATTTAGCAGACATGTCCCATCTGTAACACATGTAATCAGTATTCCCAGTTTCAAGTCTTCTGCATACAGACTGTAGAACAACTCAAATGGATAGGTCTAAAGAGAAATCTGAACAAGTTTGGGCTTAGGATAGAGCCCTGTGGGACATCCTGACTGTAAGCAATTATTCCCCTTGTCCAATTGCTATATGATACTTGCCATGTCCTATATGTAAGCCATGCATCCATCTTATCAAGGGTGTATCAATACCTAGTTCTAGTTCTAGTTTATTGATCAGTGTTTTGTATATGGCCCTGTCAAATCTCTACAAATTACATCACAGCACAGTTTTTTTATTCATAGCTGTTATTATATTGTCATAGTACATCATATTGCAGGTGGAACTTAGATCTATTTTCAACATATGCATACTGCTATTTGGTTTCAAGTCCCGACCTTTACAATTCTGATACTGACTAATCCAATATTACCTAATACTTTTTGAATAGGTCTTGGATATACAGCGCAGATGGAAATGTGTAATTAATATATGAAATAAGTTAATACTAGTATAGCACACACAGAGTCACAGTCTGTAAAACAATGCGCATTACTCATTAACATGCCAAATATCTGGATATCTCAGGATTAGAGCCCTGAACACCATCACATAAGCTACCTCCCTTAGTCCTTTGAGGCACTGAAACTGCTTGACAGACAGGGGATCATTCATCACACCTTCACCTTCATAAATATGTATTTTGCTATTCTCAGTTAACTAACATATAATATAGAAGTTGAAATTGTACATTACGGTTCTGATGCTGTGTAGCATATTAACTGTGTGCAATGCTCATACAGCAGAGATGATTTATTGTTATGGCAGTTACAAGGGTACACTGCTGTTTTGAGGGCTGTGGGAACAAAAGCCCATCTTCTGCTAGGACACAAACTAGTCTGACTATCATTTAAACTCACTTTCTAACATGTCCCCCGAATAAAGTACCAGTAATCTGTTGCAGTAGGACTACTGCATGAATATTCCATGCATGAGGACTACTGAATACAAATGGAGACATGTCAGTAGTTTCATGTGGATGTAACGTCTGTCCAAACTAACAAGTATAGTCGCCAGCATAATTTACCCAGTCCATAGCTACAATGAAATAACATAACAATCCACTATACTACTGTGTAGGTTACAGACTTACCTTGCAAGTACAGCAGTTGACATAACTGTAGATTAGGGCTGACTCTGATGCAAGCAGTATACAGCCAATACAATGATAGGTAGAGGATGTGTGATTTGGCTGGCATCAATTTTCATATCTGTATGTGAGTAGGAATATGGTGTTAGTCCCTAGGTTGTCAGTGAATGCGCTATGTGTTGTCTCTTAGCCAAAGCCAGGTCATACTGAACACACCTACTTCTGCTTACAGGAACATCAGCAAGGGGTTCCTCCTTCGAGTCCTCCTGTGACTGTGGCTGTGATGACCTATGCACTGGTGGGGAGAAGTGTATCCCTGCCCTTTGCTCATCATGCTGCAGCTATTTCTGCAGGATCAGATTGTGTAGCATAGCACATACTGTGAATATCTGTGCACATGTGAATGGAGTATACTACAGGGCTCCACCAGATATATCAAGGCACTGGAACCATGACTTCATAAGCCCAGACTCACACTCTATGATGTCCCTAGTTTGTGCATGTGCCTCATTATACTGTTCTTCCATGGATGTGTGTGCATTTCTGATGGGTGTCATCATTCACAGTTCCAGGGCTTAGCTAGCATCCTCCAGTAAATGGCCCTGGGAGATGTGCCCCCAGCAAACATCTAGTACAGCTGTGATGTGGTGCCAGATATGGGAGTTATGATTACTGCATGGGTTTCAGGCACATGCATTCAATATAATCTCTTGAGCATTGCACATGACTTGGCAGTTGATGGAGTGGTATCCCTTACGGTTAACATAGATTCTACCCTACTCACCAGGTGGTGTCTTGATTTGTACATTAGCGCAATCTATGAAACCCAGTACTTCAGGGTAGTGTGCTACATGGTAGAAGTGTTGCATATTGCTGGCCTTCACCTCAGGGTCAAGGGAAAAACATATGTACTCACTGGCATGTGGGAGCATAGTATCCAGAAATTGGTGGAGTATCCTGGATGCAAATGCCTGTGACACCCTTATCATCTCCCCAGTTGGTCTTTGAAAGGTACCTGTAGTTAATATCAAAAGTGCTACACATACCTTAGTTTCCACTGGGATGGATTCTCCTCTGTTAACTCTGGCTCTTAGTTGAGGGTGGCAGAGCTTACTGAGCTCTTGTAATATGTCCCTGTCCACCCTGTAGTGCTCTACAATCTCCAGCTCATGTAGTTTCTGGAAGGTTACACTGGACCTGAACACTCTTTTCCTCCTTGGCCTAGGCCTACTGTCAGCAGCACCAGCAGCACTGACTTCATAATCTAGCACATACAGATGTAGAAAAGCTGCAGCAACCCTTAAAATTATCTCACTTAAAATTTCCAAGTATCTACTCCAATGGTTCAAAGTATTGAGTGAAAATCAGAATGTAGGGTGTATGCATACTTTATACAGTCCTGCTGTAGGTTCACTATGTTGGATTAGCTAATTGTAATGCATTTCACTTGGCTAGGATGTAACTGATATGATTTAGAGGCCTTACTTTAGTATGAGATGCAGTGCTATGCATCAAGTCATGCAGTATAGCTTATAGAAAAGTACATATTTTTAATTGAATATATCCAGTTTTTCTTGACAGATGCCTCTGTCATCACTGTCACATGGGTAGACTGCTTGCATGAACATGCTAAGCTATGTGGCGCACCATGCAAACACACATGCGGAACACTAAAAAATCCTAAAAGCAACACAGTGGGAATATCAAAACCTTGTAGGAGCCTACACAAATGGGATATGCGAACACAGTTGATTATTCAGCGATTCAACAAAGGAACCTCATTTACATACATATTCATGCTGACAGCTTGGAAACTAAACGGTTCTCAGCTGTGTAAGCTGGGTTACAGCATGAATGCACCATTGTACAGACCCCATGCAGGGTCCTACAATACAGCTGTGTAAACTATATTATAGATATTATTTTACATTTTTTTTCTGTTAAAAATGTTTGCGCAATGTGGCACATAGCGTAAACATGCAAAATTATTTTAAAAATTATTATTAATTTATTTTACATATCCCCTTCCTTTTACAAACATCCACAATGTATGTTTTGTAAATGTATGTATGTGATCTACTATTTTCAGGGGAGTTATATCCATATTTGTGGATTTTTACATCCTCTTCTGTCCACAACAAGAACAAACCTTTAAATGCCAAACAAAGTAAATGACAAAATGAGCAGGCAACGGATTCTTCAACACTTTATTCTTGTAAGTGCTTTCGCTGATACGAGTGTATCAGCTTCTTCAGACTAAATGAAACAACTTGCTCACATTTTCCCAGTTTAAAACTTCATCAAAAGGTTCAAAGCCAATGAACTGATAGCCACAAAAATGATGTCATCTTATACATTCAAAATTAAAGCAACATTGCCTATTTTTAAAAGTTTAAAGTGCTATCTGCTATAAAAAAATCCCATTATGGGAAGGAAAGAAAAAACTTTTACAAACATTATTTAAAGTCAGAATTGACCATGTACATCTAAGTCAACAAGTTCTATACCACCTAATAAATATTAGCAATATGAATTGAATGTATAAGATGACATCATTTGTGTGGCTATCAGTTCATTGGCTTTGAACCTTTAGAGGAAGTTTTAAACTGGGAGAATGTGAGCAAGTTGTTTCATTTAATCTGAAGAAGCTAATACACTGATGTCAGTGAAAGCACTTACAAGAATTGTTGAAGAATCCGTTGCCTGCTCGTTTTTTCGTTATCGTCTTCTGTCCATGTAGAGACCTGTACGTGGAAAATTTCAGCATACACTACAAACACGAGCATAGAGTCTACACGGATACCTTTCACCTTGTTGGATTGCTTCACCTGCCTCATTTGCATAAGATTCACCTGCTTAAGCAGAAATTTGCATTGCACAGAACTTTCCCTGTTTTGCCGTGCTTGTGCGCTGCTAAGCAAATTTACTGAATCTAAAACTGCTCACATTTATGTATGCATCGTGCGCATACACAAAAAAAAAAGTTCAGGGTGGATGAATTCCCCCCTTAGAAGTAGGTGTGGAAAATATATGTATTGTTTAATTTTAAACCAGCCTTTTCCAGGCAAACAACATAATCAGGGGCGTTAAAGTGCTTTTAAGAACAGCAAGTACCCACCCCAACACACTGCTACTTAGATCAAACTAAATCCTAGTTAAGAAACACACTACCTGTCTAATTCCAACCCACATTCTAAAATCAGGTATTAAGAAAAGCATAACATGCATGTAAATAGACTGACTTTTAACTAAAATCGCTTTTGGCTAACTAATGCAATAAAGCCTTCATCAGGTCTGTGACAAGAATTAAATCATATACATAGGTAAATAAGTAAAAGGAGCTAGATAAATAGATACAAGATAGGACACACAAAGCTATCTAACCATAAACATCTAATTAAAACACTATAAATATATATATTTGTGTAAGACCATCCATATGTATTAATGTGCATAAAAACTAAGTTATTTACAGCTCAGAAAAATATTAATGCTTTCCAGTTGAGAAGTTAAGAGAGAGAACAAAAACCCGTCATGGCAATTTTTACGTTTTCAGCCCCAAAAAATGTTTATACAATGAAAATCAGTAGAAAAAGCACAGAAAAATACAGAAAACAGTGGCTGAAGTAAACTAGCTATGTATAAAGGTGTGCAGGTATGTGCATGAGTGTGCCCAAGTATGCACCAGTATGATAAATGTGGGAATTATACAATGTTTTGGCACAATTCCCCCATTTAGCATACTTACATGTATGCTATGCTTTTCTTAATACCTGATTTTGGAATGTGGATTGGCATTAGATAGATAGTGCATTCCTTAACTAGGATTTAGTTTGTTAGCCGTGTGTGGGGGTGGGTACTTGCTGTTCTTAAAAGCACTTTTACACCCCTGTTTATCTTGTTTGCCTGGAATAGGCTGGTTTAAAGTTATAAAATACATATATTTTCCACACCTACCTCTAAGTGTATAAAAACTGATATGTTTAACATTGCAAAGTATTTATGATTTTTTTATTACTGCGGATTGCTTGTCTGTGATGAATAGAGGCTTGTTGCTTTAGAACACTACCTGGGTTTCATGATTTTTGGAAATTATTGTGACAGATCTCATCAACAAAGTTTTTAGACTATTAGTTTTTCTGTTTTTTTTTTTAATTTTTTCCTTAACACTTGTGTTGATGAGGTTAGAACTAGACAGTTTCATGTGCTTGCTCATTTTTTTAATTTCATAAACCTTCTGACTTGTTAATTAGTGGTAGAACATTCTATGGTGTAAAAAGGCGATTTAAGGTACAGCGTATTGAGAAAAGATAAATTAATATTTCCAAAAAGTCTGAGACATATGTCTTGTGATTGAACTGAAAATGTGCAACTTAGAAGCATTACAGAAAAGACAGGTGCACAAAACAGATTGCGTGAAAATAAAATGAAAGCAAATACAAATTAAGAAACTGTAAAAAATGAAAATAAAATGACAAAATAGAAGCCAAGCAAACAAGCAAGTCATATATGATGTCAACAGGTAACACATTAGAACTCAGGAGTCATACAGACTCCATATTTGTCATGTTTATGGCATGGAAAGGGGAATATCAGAAAGGAAATAAAACAAGTTTGCAGATTATGTGGTGACTTGATTACCAGGGAGGTCCAGTGGGCCCAGAGAGCCCGTTTTCAGTGGAGGCCCGGGGAGAAAAGCTCCATGAAACAGATTACAGTAACGACAGCAGTCCAATAAAAATAAGGTACAACTACAAATGCATATCAAATAATACAAAGTGTGAGCAATATTGCCCATAGTGGAAAAATTTAACAAATTCACACAGTTAAAGTCAAAGTCAAAAGCTATTTATAGAGTGTGAGAGATTGTGTGGGAATTAGCTATAGAAGGTTATAGCCATCTATAATATGCTTAGGAACTCAGGAGGATACCCTCCCAGGGGCTTTTATTAAAGAGTTCTAGGTAGGGAGAATGCAGTTACATTTTCATTTGGATGAGAGGTAGGTGTAAAGCTGTGTTTTGAAGTTGTTTGTATTTGACATTGTCCTTAGTGCGGAAGGGAGAGAGTTCCATTTCTTACCCAAGGAGGAGGAGAGGAGAAGTTGTCCAGCAGGATGTTTAGGTTTGTGGTTAGTAATCAAGTTTTGGTTTTCAGATCTGAGAGTTCTGTTTGGGGTGTATGGGGGAAGGATGTTGGTTAGAGCTGGGCATTTGGTTGGATTAAATATTAGTCTATGTGCTGTAGTGAGCTGGAGGATGTCCAGGTAATTTGAGAATTCTAACCAGTTGAGGAATTGGAGGGTAACACAGTGATGTATGGAATGTTTGGCTTTGGTGGCAAATTTAGAAATTTTGTTATAACAGCTTTCAAGTTTGGAAGTGATGGAAGAGGATAGGTTAGTTAGTAGTGGGGCTCCATACATAAGGGAGGGAAGGAGGTAAGAGAAGGCCAGAGTATACCTGGTAGAAGTAAAGAGGAAGTAGTTGTTCCTGTATAGCATACCTAGTTTTTGGTGGGTTGTCTTTATATTTTGCTGAATATGGATGTCGAGCTTCAGGTGCTCATCTATAGTTACACCGAGTAGTTTGGCAAAGGGAACAACTTCGATCAGAGAGTTGTTTTGGCTAAGGACTTGGAAGGAATTTTTATCAACAGAGAAAGATTTTGAGGGAGTGAATAGTAGTATTTTAGATTTGTTAGCATTGAGAGAAAGGTGATTTTGGCACATCCAGATCTCAGTAGTTGAGAAGGCAGTCTGAGTTTTAGATAGAAGTTCAGAGAGGTTAGAGGCAGAGCAGACAAGTGTAGAGTCATCTGCATATTGGATGACTTTGGCATTAGGAATAGCAGAGTGAAAGTTATTGATAAAGATATTAAACAGCATTTGTCCAAGGATGGACACCTGTCTGGTACTCTGGTAGGTTGGGGGATTGTAGGTTTGTCCCTGGGATTACTTCCGTGTCACTATTAGACAGAGGCACAGTAAACTAAACTTTAAAAAGGGCACAGTATACTCAAATCAAGGGGTGGCATAAGCCAAACACAATCAGGCTAGGCTTATAAATGCCCCAGGGCAGATAGCCTAGTATGAACCTATGAACCTATGAACCTATAAGAAGATAGGTGAGGTGCCTTTTTTCCATTTCACAACCTGATATCTATCTGACAGATAGCTTGAGAACCAGGAAAGAGTGTTTTGGGAGAGATTTAGGTTTGATAGATGACTTAGAAGGTGCTTATGGGAAACAGTATTGAATGCTTTAGAGAGATCCAGGAGCATGGTGGATACTAAGTTCCCAGAATCTGGAGCTTGATTGACAGTTTCTAAGAATGAGAGTAGAGCTGTTATGGTGTTATGTCCTGGTCAGGAGCCATGTTGGTTAGGGGTAAGAAGTTGTTTTTTAGTCAGAAAAGGCAGAAGTTGGAGGTGGATGCCTTTTTCTAGAATTATGGAGGCCGGAGAAAGAAGAGCTATAGGGTGGAAGATTGAAATGTTAGTGTTTTGCCTCCCTTTTGGAGAGGAAGAATAAAGGCAGAACACCAAAGTTTAGGGACATAGGATTCCTTTATAGAGCTATTAATTAGGATACTAATTGGGAGAGCTATGCCATCAGCAAGAGACTTGAGAAAAGAAGAGGGGATGTTGTCAGGTGCATTGGAGCAGGGTTTACATTTGGTTGTAGTTTGTGAAGACAGATTTAAGCTCAAACATGGGGGGAAATTTTGGGGGGACTTAGATGAGGTGGAATGTAGGAGAGATGGGTCGTTGTTGGGAAAAGTTTTTGTTAGTTTGGATATTGTCTCTATAAAGAAAGAGTTGAATAGTGAGGCTAATTCGAGGTCAGATTTACCTGGGTCTGGACATGGGTTATTTTTGGAGCCTGGGTTGAGGAGTGAGTTTATAGAGTTCCAAAAAATTGTTGGACTGGAGCTTAGTGTAGTACGATTTTTTTGTCTTGGAAGATTTGTTTTTTTGCAAAGTTATGAAGCTGTGTATATTGGAGAAGGGTTTCAGGAAGTTTATTCTTTTAATAAAGCTTCCAGGATTTGCCTCTTTGATGCATCATTTGCTTTGTTTCTTTGGTTAGCCAAGGGGCAGTTATAGTTTTTATTCATTTTTCCTTGGTGGAGCTAGGGAATTTAGAGTGTCTAGGAAAGTAGAATTAAAGAGGTCTATGGCTTTATCGAGTGGAAGGGTTTTTAGAATGTTCCAATTCATTTGTTTGAGATAGTTAGAGAAGGTTTTGGGGTCAAATTTACTAAGGTTGTGGGTCTGAATATATTGATGTTGGTGTGGATGGGAGGTGGTTGCACAGTAAATTAATGCTGGGAGGTGGTCACTAATAGAGTCAGGGATGGTGTCAGAGTTGGTAATTTTATTTGGATGGGTGACTAAGATCCAATCAAGAGTGGATCCTGGGGTATTTGTTTTATTGGGTCTGGTGATGGAGTGGATTATTTGAGTAAAGTTAAAGAGGTTACTGGACAGGGAGGGCATGGGACTGTTGATTTTATTCCATTCCATGTTTACATCACCTAGTATGTACGTTTCAAGGTTAATTTCAGCCGAGGCCCATTGGAGTATGTCTTCAAGGGTTGCGATGTTATTTCTGGGTGGTAATATAAAGGACGATGATACAGAGGCTTTTGTGATTATTCATTTTTAATAGACCAACTGTTAGTTCTGCATTGGTGAATTTAGGAATGGGGTTTGGTAGGGAAATTAAGGTAAGTAGATTGGAATAGATTAATGCAACACCTCTGCCTTTTTTCTTTGGGCGGTCATATCTAAGAGTGTGAAATCCAGAGGGTAGGATTTCAGAGTCAGAGATGTGCGGTTTGAGCCACATTTCAGAGATGGCTACAATTTCAGGTTGGTTATGACTTAGCCATGCTTGAAACTGATGTGCTTTGTTGTTGAGACTCTGGGCATTGAGTGTGAAAAAATTAAGAGTATTGTAGGGGGGATGAAAGGTTAGAGGAAGGAGGTGGTAATTATCTGTGGGTGGATTAGGTCCTGGGTTGGGGTGAATGTCTCCAGCTAAGATGAGGTTATTGAAGGAAGTTATTTTAGTGTGTTTTGGTTTGGATTTAGGATATTCTGCATGGTCTAGTATTTGTTTAAGAGCAAGTGTCCTTGCAGTAGTGGAAATAATTTTAGGATTAAAACGGTGCAGAGGATTGAGCTGAAACAGAGAGGAGGAGATAGAAAAGAAATGATAATTTGTGTGAGGGAGGAGATGTTTTTCTGGGAGTATGGAAAGGAGTAGAGATTGGAAACTGATTGGAGGTATAGGAGCTGACATGGTACAAAGTTATTAGGAGTAGTAGAAGGGAGATGGGGGTTCGGAGTGTTAGGACTTGTAAGGAAAGCATGGTTGAAAAAGGTAGTTTGATGTGGGAGGATTTGTAGTTGGAGAGAAGATCTGTGGGGTGAGAGGGGGTAGTGAAAGAGTGATGTCTTTAATTAGTAATGTATTTAATTACTGTGGGTGAAAAGAGGAGGGGCAAAGAGGGGAAGATTTTGACTGGATGGCTGTGTTGAGTGGGTGGGGAGTGGTTGAAATAAAAGTTGGAGTAGTGGGGGGGTGGGAATTGGGGGCAGGGTAGGGGAGCAGAGTGAGCTCGCAGGGCGAATGGAGCGGGTAGAGCCAAGGAGAAGGAAGAAAGTCAGCAGAAAGTTATATCAGTGAAGCTGGGAACTAGCTCAGAGGTAAGGAGGCACTGGCCATAAAGTGCTGTGTGTGTGAAATTAGAAGGATGCAGAGGGTTGACAGGGGATGGGAGCTGAAAACAGGGAAGTAGCAGTTTAGTAGAATATAGTAAGTGTACTTACATGTGAGCACACTACTGGGGATTCCTATGAAGCAAGGCAGAAAAGCTAAGTCAAAAGATGGTGCCTTTCTAAATCAGGTTTTTTTGATACCTCTGTAATTAAACAGGAGAGGGAGGGGAGGTGTGCAGGTTCAAGGTGGGGGAGGGGATAGACACAAAGTAATGCAAGGTTGTGAGTCAGAAAAACTGGACTAGGCCAGCTGCTAAAAAAGAAAACAGGAAAACCAAGCTAAGTTAATTCCAGGTCAGTGTGGTGCAGTATTTTCCTAATAACTACAAATATTATGTTACTAATCTAGTACAGAGTGGTGAAATGGACCACCACTTCTGCAGGGAAAAACAAAAGTAGCATGGGCTGCAGGTACATAGGAAAACTAGGAGTACTATAGGAAGAGAGAAATGGGGGAGGACCAGTAGTGTGCACGCGTACAGTGAAAGGGGAAAGAGTCTTCAGTTTGGAGGACAGATTAAATACAACTCTAACATACACTTGTGTAGCTGAAAGCACTTTAGTGTTCCACTGATGCAGGGTCTCACAGTGCAGGGCAACGAGACAGCCTTGGGTTGATTGGAGGTTGGCCAAGACACTGGATGTAACTTTTACTGAAGGGACTGGAAGTAAAAAGGAAAAGGAGGTAAATATTAGGTCTGAAGTTTTAAAACACTCTGATTACCAAGTAACTAAGATAGAGAAAGCAGGGAAAGGGCAGCATACCTTGTAAGAAACAGCACAATTCTATGAACAACACAAAATGCAAGGATAGCAGAGAAAAAAAAAAACAAAATGTAATTGCAGTTGATACCAAGCTATTATAAAATACACTTCACTGTTATGTATTCTTAATTAACTGGGAGAACTACTCAAGTACTAACTCCCTTGCCCAACATTTCCTAGAATTTATAAACTCAAATGCCCTGGATCAACTGGTCAACACTCCCACCAGAGGTGACAACATACTAGACCTGGTCATCACCAACATGAGTGACTGGTGTTCCACACCAGAGGTCAACCCCTTGCTGGTTAGATCTGACCATAAACAAATCACTTCGGATATCCATATTCTGCCCCCGCCCCCGGACAAGGAATTCACCATGAAAAACTTTTCAAAAGCAAACTTCACGTTACTTAAGACCGAGGTGGAAAGTTTCAAAGCCCTTATGCTAAAGGATAATGCTGTCCAAGCTGCAAAATCCTAATGGATTATATAGGCACCTGCAAGAATGCATGGATCGTGCTATCCCAAACAAAACCAAGACTCACTCCTCCAAGAAAAGGAAACCAGTCTGGTGGACCCCTGCCATAAACAAACTATGCAATAGAAGGAGGAAACTAGTACAGAAAAGAGTAAAATCCCAAGAAGGGAAGACATCCCTGATCAGTATCAGCAAGAAACTACGATCCCCTCATAAAATCATCCAAGGCGAGCTTCGAAAGAAAAATTGCCAAGGACTCCAAAGATAACCACAAGGCATTCTTTAGCTATGTCAAGAATCTAAGTAGCAATGCTCAGATCTGCTCAGAGTTAGTGCAGAATGGTACAAAATACACTGAACCGACTGATATCGCCAACATCCTGGCAGACAGATTCAGTGCAAACTTCACCCCCCTCTCACCCCCAAAAGGGCCCATAACCATACCAGAAGAATGTAGAGCCCCTGAAATCACAGACACTCAGGTTAAACCAGCCCTCTCCAAAGCCAAAAACACAGCATCAATGGGACCAGACAGTGTCCCAGGCTGTGTCCTACACAAGCTCAAAGACGAACTAACCCCTCACCTAAACACACTTTTCAAACTCAGCCTCTCCACAGACTATGTACCCATGGAGTGGCACACAGCAACAGTTATTCCACTCCACAAAGGTGGAGCTGCAACAGACCCCGGGAACTATCACCCTATAAGTCTGACTAGCTTGGTCTGCAAGGCTATGGAGCACATCATCATGGAACTCATTAACAGAGGGAGCCTCCAAACACTGGACCCTACCTAGTTCAGCTTTGTTAAGGGCAGGTCATGCCTCCTAAACCTGGTGGACTTCTTTGAGACAGTTACCAAGGCTATAGATGAGGGAAAAGTGGTACACACAGCCTACCTAAACCTTGCAAAGGCCTTCAACACCACTCCCCATTCTGGTATTATAGACAATCTCACCAGCCTGAACATAAACTGCTACATCACAAGATGGGTTGCCAACTGGCTCACGGACAGAACCCACATGGTGAGAGTTGTGAGAGCTTGTTCTGACACTAAACCGGTTACAAGTGGCATTACCCAGGGCTCAGTCATAGGACCCCTCCTGTTCAGCATATACTTCTCAGAGGTACAGGCAAGCACAGGAGGACTATGGCTGATCAAGTTCACAGACGACTGCAAACTAGGGGCTATAATTGACTCTCTGGCTGACACAGACATCCTCCAAAAGGGTCTCACTGAGACGGATACCTGGTGTCAAAATCATGGCCTCAAGCTAAATGCCAAAAAGTGCATAGTCATCTTTGGAAAAAACAAAGTACCAACAAACTACCACATAGGTGGTAGTCCCCTAAATACAGAAGACATAATAAGGGAACTGGGGACCCAAGTAGATAGTAATCTCTCCTTTGATAATAACATTGCCAAAGTGGTTAGAAAAT
Organism: Protopterus annectens; assembly: GCF_019279795.1. Classification (NCBI taxonomy): domain Eukaryota; kingdom Metazoa; phylum Chordata; order Ceratodontiformes; family Protopteridae; genus Protopterus; species Protopterus annectens. The sequence goes on from NC_056725.1 coordinate 103,283,193, forward strand.
CCTTCTATGTGGCCCACCTAATCACAAAAGGGTTCGCATCCAGATCAAAAGAGATCATTGTGTCCGTCTACTCATCACTCATCAGACTCATCATAGAGTACAACACCCCATTTGGGATGTACCTTACAAGACACCTGCAACAGCTGGAAAGACCACAGAAGTACCTCACCAAGAGGATCACTGGCCTCAAACAGATGCCCTATGCAGTTCAACTGAAGAAACTCCAGCTGTACTTGGTTGCATACTGCCTACTCAGAGGTGATCTCTGCCTGACATACAAGGCTATGTCCAACCCAGAATTGATGGACATGCTCCACCTAAAGAAAACCATATCCCTTCAAGCCGCACACTCTAGGGATCTAAACCAACAATAAACAGGGCATGCTGGAGGGATAGATTCCTGTCCCAGAGACTTCCCATGCTTTGGAACAAGATTTCAATATACATTAGGCAGAGCTCCTTGCTAACACTCTTCAAGAGAAACCTTGACGAGTGGATGGGAAATAGAAAGTTTACCCCAGGGATCACTTCAATGGCTCTGCTGGACAGAGGCACAGGGAACTAATATAAGGGGGTGGCGTAAGCCAACACATTCGGGCTAGGCTTATAAATGCCTTCAGGCAGATAGCCTAGTACCTACCTATGAACCTATGAACCTATAAAGGTTATGAAGACAAAAATAGTTTAACTACTAAGATGCTACACACTATTTAGCATTCTTCACTAAAAGTCAAGAATAACAGTGGTATGCTACAGAAACACAAGTAACTTCTAAGATGCTACACACAATTTAACATTCTTCACTAAAAGTAAAAAATCTGTGTTGTGCTATATTAATAAGTAATTACTAAGATGCTACATGCAATTTAGAATTTTCCAACTAACAGTCAGAAATAACAGTGATGTTGTGCAGATACACAGTCAGTTGTATCCCTCGGAGGTTACAATAACTTCTATTCTAATTGCCAAACCGGTTACTGATCTAAAAGTACACATAGCAGGTGACTGTATTCACATTATTGAATAAAGCAGCATTTTACTTGTTATTTAAAGTCACAATATGCTATAAATACAGTTTTATACTGGCACAACAAAAACACTCATATGCAGGGCAAATAGAGTAAAGGAAAAAAATGACAAAAACGCTCTTGAAATGCAACTCTAGAAAACAAGTGACCAGATAGAGCTGTTACCAACCAGAAATATGCATGACAAAAAATACATACATGTGTGAGACTTCTCAAAAATAGCAATAAGAGTCACAGACAAAAACAATACCAGGTAGTACTTACATGTGAGCAGGTAGTACTTACATGTGAGCAGGTAGTACTTACATGTGAGCACACTACAGGGGTTCCTATGAACCTAAATGAGAAGTAAATATAACATTTGGAGTAATAGCAAAGCATTTATGTTTAAACTGGACACTGCTACAAAATGCAGTTTAAAAGCTATAAAATCTACATACAACATGGTATGTTTAAACATGTATGCTTCTGATTTACTTGGGTCAAATTAAAGTTACTTCAGAAATGAAACAAAACTCATCATGGTATAAATCACATTACATTCAAGCCTTGTTAATACTTCAGTGCTTGCTGTAAATTACATACCAAATAAATTAATTAACAGGCACATGACCACATGTATTTTAACCTCCTATCTTTCAAAAGTAGTTTTAAAACTCATGATCTCATCTAGGTCCTTCTTAAACTTGAGAGACTTTGACATATCTTATTAGGGAAGAGCTTGCAGATTATGAAGGCCAACAAGTTTTGTTTTTTAATTGTTATTGGCAATAAAACAAATGCAAAAAAAAAACCAAAAAAAAAACAAAAACAAATGAGCATTACATCAATTATGAGTTTTACTTGGAAATGGATCACGACTGCGGTGGTGGTGCTGCTGTAGCGTTGTCACCTCACAGTTAGATGTTGCCTGTTCGATTCTCAGTTAGAGCGTCTTCTGTGTGGCGACATGCGTGAATGGGCATGCCTTCGTTGAAGGTTGTGCGTTAGGCCCGGCAAGCCAGCACGTAAAAATCTACTGCCAATCATTAGTGGACCGGAGTTCTGCTGTGGCGACCCCTAACCAGGAAAAGCCGAAAGACACAACAACAACTTGGAAATGGATCATATTACCATTAAGAGAGCTTATAAAGCAGTAGATATCAGATTAAAAGTTCTTTTTAACACAACCTTTATTGAGTGGTATGCACATGGCATGAACAAGGAAAAAATATATACCACCATACAACATTCAAAACATAACATAGTTAGCATCCTAAATAATAACACGCGTAGCTCACAATCCTGGTGTAAAATAAAATAACAAGTAGTCCAGTATTTATACCATGCTTTCATATCAAGATGTGAGCATGTCCAATTTTTTTCAGTTTATAGCTATAGTTGCTGAAATTTGCTAAGCCAATCATCAGGAATAGATTTACAGTTGTGAAAAATAAGAGCAATCAAGTAAAAGACAATATTTTAAATCCAACAAAACATGGTTGAGGGTAAATGTAATGATCTAGTAGGGGTCTACTTTAATTAAACGAAAGCGGAATCCATTGAATACGAATCCGTCGACACATAAACAGCGAAACGTGATAACGTTGAACACGCAAAACCGCAAAATTTAAACATCAAAACCGCAGTAGTCGGCCAACCCCACCGCCCGTAACATACTACCTACTCAAACACAACAACAAAAAACACATACATACACTAAACAAAACCCTACTGCTAACCCTAAATTAAAGCACCAAAACCCCATGCCTAACCCTAAACTAAACCCCACATACACAACTATCTATGCACTACCCTTAACCCCTCCCTAACCCTAAGGTCAGTAACTATCACGCACTTACCTTACTGGGCTATACCACAGACGGGCCAACTATGACAATTCGACATTTCCAATTTCGCTATTTAGTGCATTCAACGTTTCCACGTTCCGCTGTTTATGTGTTGATGGATTCGTATTCGATGGATTCTGCTTTAATTTAATTAACGTAGACCCATATAGTAGTCATTCCAAGTAGCCAAAAGGCAGCATCCTGAATATCTGATAAATGAGCTTGTGCCGCTGATCCGGTAACATATATTACATTTCAACCAAAGATATTGTACCGAAGAACACAATCAAATAAAAAGGCCATAATTCTCAGCTTCAGAAGCACAATTCCAGCATTTAGTATTTCGACTAATACACCCCTGTGATGTAGTTGAATAGGTGCTATATGCTAACAGTGCAGCAACTTAGCATAGTTAAACTTGGTCACAATGGAAGTCTATACTCATTCTTGGAAGCTAAGCTGGACTGTCACTGCCCTGCACTAAGAACGTGTATCCCAGGTTTTTAAGTCAAGGAAAAGAGTCCCTGACATATCAATGACATAATTATGAACTAATTTCAGTTTCAGCTTGGCGCATAACAATAATCTGCCATTAATTCTTTCATATTTTAAAGTTTCCAATAACCAAAATTTTCCAAGTGCTTCTAGCATCACAGAATTGACACACCTTCAGATCTGGAAGTATTGTCGACAACACATCTTCGGACCTTTACCCACAGATCACATACAAAAATAATGCCTGTAGTAATCCACTCCACATGGGTTTGCAGTCAAGTAAAATAAAGAGATTATTCCAAATATAGGAACAAACAGAGACAAGTAACATGATTGTATGAGATTTCCATGTCCCCTGCTCAAAGCAGTGTTCAAGTCCTCCAGGTCCCAAGTCTTGTAAGAAGGTTAGCCCAACTTGTATCTTCCACAAAGACTATACTATGATGTCAGAGGGCCTGCCGATTGAAAGAGAAGATGATCAGGTCCGAGAAAAAACACCCCTTGACTGCTACACCATATGCAAAAAAATCTGGTTGACCAAAACTGCCTTATGCTTTGGCACTATCAAGCATTTGCAGGTAATTCATGGTGGTTTGCATATCAGATGAAGTTAAAGTCATCTGATTGACATTACTTCATAAAATTGAAAAAAAATAGTATGTCAGAGGTGTCAGTATGTGCAATACCCTAGATAATATAAAAAATCACTTCCTGGAATAAAGCCTCACCTAGTACCTCTTTCATGGTACATGTGTGTGAATAATATATTACTGAGGAAGATATGGGCAGATGAACTGGCATACAATAACTTACACCATTCTATAAAACCTGCTGGAAAGCTCGAATTAGCTATGGAGTCCAAATAAAATTCCACATTACAGAATCAAACGCTTTTCTATATATAGTCGACATGGCATCTGAATATTCTGTATACCACATCCACCTTTTACATTAAGTCATAACCTGATCAAATCAGGACCTCTTCAAAAAGACCAAATAAAAGAATCTAATTATGCTGGAAAGATACTTTTCAAGCTGATTAGTAAGAATTTTAGCAAAGCTATTAAGATCCGTTTGTAACATTGAGATAGGTCTGTAATTGGTCAGTTCATGCCAGGTTCCTATAGGTCTTGGAGAACTAAAGGACTTTGTCAAGATAAATATCCAGAGAAAACTGTTTCCAGCAGATGTCTTCTACAAACATCTGATGTAGATATTTACCTAAATCTTTTTTTCCAGCATTTATATAATTTTCTTTGGGAAATCATCAAGTCCAGGGGCTTTACTTGAGGGTATAGTGTCAATTGCAGGTAATACTTCAAATATAGTTAAAGGCTTAATGTGTCCATCCCCCTTGTGTTGGGCACCAGATATGCCTGCTACTCTAGCAGGTCAGTGTGATTCAGGTCACAAGACTTAGGATACCAGTGGGTACACTTATAATATTCATCTCTTAAGATAGCATTAATATCTTGTAAATTAGAATATAGATGTCCCGGGTCATTTCTGAATGTGACTATAGACATATCTTGAAATTGTTCTTTAATTACATTTTTGAATGCAATTCAAGACAATATATAGAAATTGCTTTTTACTTTTTTGAGCTAACAGTTTTTTAAAAGAAATCCCATTTGCCTAATAAAATGGATGACACTGATCCCAGTAATTGGCTGCATCCAACATTACTAGTCACCTATACTCAACCTTAGATTTAAATGCCAAACGCCAATGTTTTGTCCCTACACAGCCCTTCTTTAAACAAATTTTCCTTGTCAACAAGCTGCTGCTCCAGGGCCACCTTACCCCTACTATGTTCTGACTTTTAGCAAACACTGGGATCCATGCACAGCATGCCACCTTAATCTGCCACAATAGTTTCCCATTGTTGCTCCTCTGTTATCAGTAACAGGAAATGCAACTCAAAATGGATGTCAGAAATTTTGTTTTGTTTTATTTTTAAATAACAAAGGACCAAACTACCTGCCAAGATTTGGTAATAGGGTATATGACACTTAGTTTCAATGATATGAACAACATGTCATGATCAGAGTGATAACAAGATGTGATTTAAGCTTTACTACACATATACACAAAGCTATGGCTAACTAACCACTTCTCATCATTGTCACTGCAGTCCCTCTCAAAAAGTAAAGTAATTCTCTGAAGAATGAAGGGGTCTCCAAACATCTACAAGATCTAGTTTCAGCATAATTGATTTAGTGTTCAAGTTACTTGAGGAAGGTGGACATGGTCTCAGAAAGCCTATCTATCCAGGTATCCAATACCACATTAAATTTCCATGCATTTTTATCATTCTAGGAAAGAATTGTAAAGAATGGTGTACTTCAGTCAAACATTGGAGCAGTTGCCAATGTCTGTTTGAACTATAGAAATTAGCTAGTATGGAGCCATAGATAGATTTTGCCTTCATCACCAAGCCATATTTATCATGAATCCACATTCTACAAGCCATCCCAAGTAATTGCTCCAAAGAGTAGTTAAGCCCCTTTTAGCTGTTATGGTATAACTAGTATAACAAAGGCCTGGCTATAGAATATACATACTTGTTTCACCTTAGTTTCTTCTAAAACAAAAGTGTGTTTAGTTACTAAGCAAATGTTGCAAAATAGCTTTTGCTATGTAAAGGGGTGGACATACCCTTGGTATTCCAGCACATGACCTTAAACACAGTCAGAAGACCACATGGATTCTTAAATCCAATATTACTGAGGCTTAAATTGCTTCTTGTGACTTACCATCTTGAATAAAATCACCAACTGATACAGTCAAGAACAGAATGATGAAGTATAAAATTGTGAAATATAATATTACAGTAACATTAAAAATTACAAACAATATATAGGTTCCTAGGTAGGTACTAGGCTATTGGTCCTAGGCCCTATATAAGCCTAGCCAAATGGTACCCTGGCTTTTGCCACCCAAGAAAATTATTTTCCTGTGCCGCTGTCAAGCAGAGCCACAGAAGTGATCCCCGGGGTGAATTTCCTATCTCCCATCCAATCATCAAGAGTTTTCTTGAAGAGTGCTAATGAAGAGCTTTGTTTGATGTAGATAGGTAGTTTGTTCAAGAGTATCGGAAGTCTCTGGGACAGGAATCTATCCCTCCAGCATGTTCTGTTTATTGTTGTGACAAGGTTTAGGTCCCTAGAGCATGTAGCTCGGAGGGACTGGGATTTCTTTACATGGAGCATGTCCAACAGCTCTGGGTTTGACATAGCTTTGATGTTAGGCAGAGATCGCCTCTGAGTAGGCGATATGTGACAGAGTAAAGCTGGAGTTGTTTGAGACGGTCTGCGTACGGCATCTGTTTGAGGCTGGTAATCCTCTTTGTGAGGTATTTCTGTGGCTTTTCCAGTTGTTGTAGATGTCTTGTGAGGTACATACCAAAAGGGGTGCTGTACTCTATAATGGGTCTAATCCCTTGATATTTGACCATCCATTAGCAAACCATATAAGATGGTATAAATATGACCATAACATCTCAAGATATCAAACTTAGACACCTTTTTATATTCTACCTAGTTTGCCAACATCAATTCTATAGCATTGTTATAATCTCCCACATTCATAACCACAGTACCAACCCCCTTTCATAAAGCTTAAATCATTTCTACTTGTCAGCTCATTCAGTGCCCTTCTTTTCATTATTACTTTAATTGTAATAGGAATAATGATTTTTTCCACTAATTTGCCTCCTTATATCCCTTTCACAGAGGCTCTCAAACATTTTTAAGGTGTGTACTAATGTGGGGTTAAACGTGGAAGGTTTGGACAAAGTTATGCTTAAAGTGACATCATTTAAAATATACTGTAAGTTGAGCTTCCTTGAAAAGAACTTCATTTCTAATAGTGTTTTAGACAAATTTACCCTAAAAGACTTGGTCTTCTGCTGGTTCTATTGGTGTTTTATTTATTTATGTACATTTCTGTTCTCTTCCAGTAGGGTACACTGTGGACCAAGGGAGCCCGCAGGATTTTTTGCAGGGGGGTGCAAACCCAGAGCCCCGCCCACACAGCCCCACCCCCTCCGCCAACACAGCCCCACCTACCCACGCAGTCATTCCAGTGTCCCATTACTTGGCTATTCCTCCCCATTTGTCTAGACACTGTTCAACTCTCTCAGTGTACATACTGTTTTATGCTTTACTTCTACAATGATTACAGATATTTGGATTTCATTTCATAGGTTCATAGGTGTGTACTACGCTAATGGCCCTACAGCCTTTACAAGCCTAGCCCATAGGATTACCCTGGCATCGTGCCACGCGACCTTAGTTCCCAGTGCCTCTGTTGAGTAGAGCCACTGGAGTGATCCATTCCATTTCCTATCCACTCATCAAGATTTCTCTTAAAGAGGGCCAGTGAGGTGCTCTGCTTGACATGTATGGGAAATATATTACATAGCATGGGCAGTCTCTGGGTTATGAACCTGTCCCTCCAGCATGTTCTGTTGATTGTGGTAATGAGGTTGAGGTCTCTGGAGCGTGTGGTGTGGAGGGATTGGGATTTCTTTAGATGTAGCATTTTATAGCAATGTTTTGTTCAGTTTGTACAAAGTAACGTACAAAACAGATTAGAGTATGGTCATCTTTAGTGTTGACAATGACATAAAGTTATAAATAGACAATGAAAAATCAAAGATAAAATCAATAATAAGACAGGTGGAAAAAAAGAAACCAAGAAATTAAAAAATGTGACAGACTGAGAACTATTGTAGGGATCTAAAACATAACTCCAAAGTAAAAAAATAAAAAAAGGCTGTTAGGGATTCTGTAATGGAAACAGCTTGGCGAGGACACCTACAGGGAACAAAGCACCTAAAATGTTTATCTGTAAAGTAGACTGCAAAACAGGATATGAAGTCACTAGTTCAAATGTTAAAACAGTGAAAACAAAACACTATGTCACCAGTCAGTTCCTGAAATCAAATGATATTGTAAATAGTTAACTTAGGCATTATAACCCTTTTTTAAAGCAGCAACATTAAATCAAACCCAAGATTAACATTAGATAAAACCGTCGATTGTGATACTTGAATTTGCATACTTAACAATGGCAAGATAATGAAAGTTAAATGCAAGTCCCAATAGCCTGACATAAAGCAAGTTTATTAATGTTGCATAAACATGAATCCATATAAAACGGTTGTATCAAAAATTAGTGCCAAAATAACAAGTGCACTTTGTACAGGGATTGCAAAGCATGTAAAATGTAAATGCTGTTCATAATAATAAATGTCTTCCATTTATTTCAAATTTTATAACACAAACACTGACAGACATTTACTAAACCTAAACAAAGCAATAGTCTTAAAATGAAAACAGACTTAGCATTAAAACATCTCTACCTTTGAAACCCACATTCACTGAAACAGCATTGAAACCCACATTCAAAGAAAATGCATCTGGCCAGTGGCAGGGTAAGTTTACCTTTTGGCTATTTTCAAATCATAGGCTCCTTGCACACATTTTTAGAACCATGCAAAAGTTCTTTGATTTCACCTTCCTGACTGTATTAATTATACTATATAATAATTGAATTGTATCTCTTGTATAATACAGCACCACTTGTTAGAGAGTGTTTTAAATTTATACTTCCAAACATTTTTCCTTTAAGCAATGAAACATATGAACCAATAATGACAAACTGCCCAACTGAGAACATTTCAACCATAAAAGGCCACTCAAACTTCTTTCATTACAAATCTACATTCTGTGGGAGTCAAACCTTCAGCCCACTGCATCAAGATGCAAGCATGCTACCAGCACTGCCTTAGAATTCTATCCCTCAATAGTGATACCATTTGCTAAACAAAACAGTGGTACATTTTAAACAGACAGCATGAGCAGCAGTAAACTTCTCTTCTCTTGAAGCTCGCAATTAATTGAAAATGCACTTGAAAACAAATTCCACCTGCTAATTCTAACTAAGGCATTTCACTCTCTCTCTTTCTCTCACACACACAGACACACACACCCTCAACCTCTTAGTGCAATAAATCTGGACAAAGCCTAAAATAAATAGGGACGGATTGTAAATATTGCTCTCATGAACTTAGAAAATTGCTAGAATAACAGGATTTGTGTTAGCATGCATTTTTCTAAAGAATATGATGTCTAAAACTCAAATGTCTGTTATTATTTAGCAACTTCAATCCTTTTTAGGAGGAATATGGGGAAAAAATCTAGACAGTCTTCAAAAACCTGTACAGCTGAGAGGTATGCTACCTCCCTCTTACACACACACTCACACATACATGCTCAAGCACACACACACGCACGCACACACACACACACACACACACACACACACACACACACACACACACACACACACACACACACACACACACACACACACGCACACACACAAACACACACACTATTCTTCTCAATCTATTACACAAGAAATCTGGACAAAGACTGTTATGTCAGGAACAAAGACCCAAAACTAGGGACACATTTAGAAAGGTTCCAAAAAAACAGGATCTGTGTTAGAATGCATTTTCTAAAGGATATGAAAGTCTGAAACTAAAACACGTCATTTGATAACTTTAATCCTTAGCTCAACCCAGTGATTTTGATTTATCAATAAAAAAAAAAAATTTATGAGGAACAGACCAAAAATATAACAAAAATGTAGACATTCTGTGAAAATCTATACAATTGAAAGGTATGACAGATATACATCCCCTACCTCCTTAGAAAGTGGATAGAAGAAAACAAGGTTTGCATTAGTATGCATTTTCTGAGGATATGAAGTCAAACTCAAATGTCTGCCATTATTTTCTGACTTCAGTCCTCAATGATTTGCCAGAAAAAACAATTTTATGAGAAACAAACTGAAAATATGAGGCAAAAAGCTTGATAATTGTGAGGTAAGAACCCCCCTTACACACACTCCTAACCCCCTCTTACTTACACACAAACACACGCACACCTCTACCGCTAAAAAAACACCAACTAGATAACAAGTAAAAAATAGTAAAAAAGGAACCACTCGTTGAGCAGAAACAAGTTTACTGAAATAAATATAAAACACTCAGTATTTTGATACAAAAAGTAAGCGCTTTCGTCAGGCACATAGACCAAACTTCATCAGACAATTCAATAATATAACAGTTCAGCTTTTATAACACCCCCATCCCCAACCATTACTTACTCAATTGAAATCAGTCTAATTAAATTAAACTAATCAATACTACAAGCAATGCACATCAATATCTAAACATAAAAGATGAAAAATAAAAAATGAAAAATAAAAAATAACAATTAAAAGAAACCAGTTTTTATATACTGACTGAATGAAAATATGTTAAATATATAATTGTGCTCAATACACACACACGTTTTTCAATAAAAAGTTTTTTATCTATCCAGTGCTCTAAGCTTCAATTTACTACTGACAGAAATAGTATCATTCAACCCTGGGGGGCGTGGGCATTAAGGAAGACTTGCCACCAAGTCTCCCTATCCTCCAACCATAATTTCCAAGGTCCCTCATGCTCACCCCTCCTAACCTGTTGTAGCACCACAAATTTAAGTACATGGTCAGGAAAAGTTTTAATGTGTCTGTATAAAGCATTTTTTTTATCACTCCTACGAACATCATAAAGATGTTCGTAAATATGCTGACTCAATTTACGTTGAGTTTTCTCGATATAAAAAATGGGACAGTGGGAACAGAGGGCAGCATAAACGACACCTTGCGTATGACAATTGAACCTACCCTTAATACATATAAATCTGTTCACAATTTTAACCTTAGATGTCACTAAAATATTCCTACACTGGCTACACACACCACAAGTTGCCATTTTGCCCAGACTTTACCATCCCTGATTTGTTCTAATAAATTTTTGATATTCCTACCTCATCTGTATACAAATTCAGGGTGTGTACCGAAACAGGTACCCAACACCGGGTCACTATTCAAAATTGTCCAATTCTTATTAATTATAGCCTGTATAACACAGCTGTCATTAGAAAATGTTGTTACCAAGGGACAAGATGCAAAGTTATTCGTACCCCCCCCCATATTCACATGGACCAAATCTACCATAGTCCCACAATCACCAGCTTGTGTTGTATTAACATCGATAGCTAAGTACCCCATATTGTCATTTGAATCATTCAAAATAGGCTTAAAATGGCCACTGATACGTTTGCCTATTACCTCTTTTCTAATGCTACTGACCAAATACTTCGGGTACCCCTATCCAAAAACATCCGACACATGAAATCACATTCTTCAATAAAGTCCTTATAGTTGGACACCATCTGGGCTGCCCTAACTAACTGACCCTTAATTATACCTCGCTTAACATGTGCAGGATGACTACTGTCAAAATGTAACCTACTATTCAAATACGTTGGCTTCCTGTAAATCTTGGAATGCAAACTGTCCCTTGTTTTAATCAAATTGACATCCAAATAGGATATCCCATCAACCCCTACATTGTATGTAAACTTCAAAAATGTGGAACTTCCATTAATATAGTTCATAAATTCCACAATATCTTCCTCTGAACTCTTCCAAGCAATAAACAAGTCATCCAGGTATCTCAAATACAAAATTACATTACTAAACAAGGAAGAGGAAAACAAATAGGTTCTCTCCCACCAGGCCATGACTATGTTGGCCAAAAGTGGACCACATGGGGAACCCATAGCCACCCCCTCCAATTACTTAAAGTAATGTCCCTCAAAAAAGATGTAATTATTCCTGAGTACTACCTGCATGAGTTGTGTATACATATTATTAACAGGCTGAGGTAACCCAAACTCTTCAAACAAAAATTCAGAAAACCATTTGAGGCCTATATCCTGAGGAATGCAACTATACAGATCTTTAACATCTATAGTAATGAAAATAACCTTCTGGTTGATTACATCAACTTTTTTACACTTGTCCAGAAATTGCCACGAATCCTTACACAAATGAGGGATGGCCATAACTCTCTCCTTCAATTTGTAATCCAAATATTTAGCAATATAACTGGTTTTGGACCAGGATGAATCAACTATTGGACTAAGGGGTGGGTTACCCAAATCCTTATGGATTTTAGGAATACCAAAAATCCCCGGAATTTTCGGAACATCACTGGTCATATAGTTGTACTCATCCAGGTCAATTTGGTCCTGCATTAACAAATCCAAAAGATCACTGTCTATCCTACTGTTTGCAATGTTAACTTCATTTAAAGAAGCTTAAGTATACTTATCACCATACAGGATTTCAAACATTTTTTGCACATAGTCGGCTTTAGACATGATAACCACCCCCCCCCCCTTATCTGGTTGCATAATCTGTAAATTCTCATTTCTCAATTCATTTAAACAATCAATTTCAAGCATTGACAAATTGGCCTCAAGCACATGGTTCCCCAAAAAATGTTGAAAATCAGTCTCACACATTTTTTCAAAAGTTTTAATAGCATAATGCAGGTCTGGATTGTAAGTACTGGGCATTTTCAACAATAGTTGTTAACATTAAAGGCATCATTGTCATTTCTATGCATGAATTTCAAATTTAGTCTGCGTTTGTACATTTTAAGGTCACAAATAAGCTGACTAATATCACTTTTACCACTGATGACAAAACTGAAACCTTTACAAACCACATCAGTGTGCTGAGTAGAAAAAACATAATCAGTAAAATTAAATACTTTGAAATCTTTTTTAGAGTTCAAAACAATACTAGGTTTGATAATAGTTTCTGTACTTATCTCCTGTTCCTTGTAAACTGGCCAAACTTCTGCCCGTACTGTCTCCAATTCCCACCCTGTGGGTACGGATTCCACTGCTGACGTGCTCAGTTCTTCAACCTCTCATCGCCTCGGCCCCAGCTGGTCCAAAAGGGCCTCGTCTCCAGGATTGGTAGCTACATTGGTCTCAACATTGTTTTGTTGTATCGTACTCTGCTGACGTCTACCCTGCACAGGTGGGGGAGGGGGGTAAGCATATCCACCCTCGTAAGCACATCTGTCCCTCTCCAATTTTTTACTTTTCTGACTAGCTATCACAGAAACAATCCCTTCCACCTGTTGAACAAGTGATCATAAGCAAACTTACATTGTTCCCACATGTCCCCATGATGGATCCTCTCATCCAGAATACGAATCTCCTCCTGTAGTTGCCCCAACACTGTATTATTGTGTTTACACATCAATTCTAGTAGCTTGCAGCCATGTTGATCGAATAAGGCCAAGAGCTCCTGGTGATAACATGAATGTGGAACAATCCCATTTGGAAACTTCCACATATGGAGGCCCTTCGGAATGTGCTGTAATTTAAGACATTCCCTGAAATAAAAGTTCTCCTGCTGGATCTTTTTGTATTCCAATAATTTGTTTTTGTAATCCAAAATAAGCCCATCCAGGTTAGGAACCCCGCCTTGTTGTTCACAAATGGAAGGTGCTTCACCTTGAAGCCAACGGACTAAAGATTCTGTTGATGTCATTTTGAAATTGTTGACTCCTCTCACCGCATTGTTGATGCCATGTAGACTAGCAGGTCTAGCAGCGGGAACCTCCTCAACCGAAGGTGTAACATCTTTTAAAAGTTGAGGAGTGTTATTAAAATCATGCTCCCTTGTATGCCCATTACCGCTGACACCTAGAGAGCTACTAACCAGCGATCTGGAAGTAGAACCGACCTCCGATGGAAACACACCATCCCCAAGCACACAGGGAGGGTTAAAAGTCTCACGTTCCATGATAATATCACGTTGATGGCCGTTACCGTTCTCCACTGGAATCCTCGGCAATAACTGCTGAACCAAAATGGTTAAATTAAATACTGAGTCCTTGAGTTTTTGAAACTCGTCCATAGTCACTGAATTGTTCCCCTCAGCCATAAAGTGGTTCCCAAAAAAACTCGAAAAAAAAACACCAACTAGATAACAAGTAAAAAATAGTAAAAAAGGAACCACTCGTTGAGCAGAAACAAGTTTACTGAAATAAATATAAAACACTCAGTATTTTGATACAAAAAGTAAGTGCTTTCGTCAGGCACATAGACCAAACTTCATCAGACAATTCAATAATATAACAGTTCAGCTTTTATAACACCCCCACCCCCAACCATTACTTACTCAATTGAAATCAGTCTAATTAAATTAAACTAATCAATACTACAAGCAATACAGATCAATATCTAAACATAAAAGATGAAAAATAAAAAATAAAAACCTACCTCTCTCTTACAAACACACACACAGACCTACCTACTTCTTACACACACAGACCTACTTACTTCTTGCACACACACTTACCTTTGGCATACTAACACACATACACTCACACACACACACACACACACACACACACACACACACACACACACACACACACACAGACACACCATTAGTTCAGCTAAGCATACTAAATTTCCACTTCCTTTACACTTTCTTCATAACGTCTCTGGTCGCAAAATTTCAAATTCCCTTACACTTACCTCATAACATTTCCAGTTCCTTTACACTTACTTCATAACATCTGTGGTGTTCTCCATGAGGCGGGCAGACAGGAAGAAGCAATCATAACATCTGTGGTCTTCTCGGACAGGAGGAAGCAATTTCAAATTAGCGAGGGTGGGCTGTTAGGAAGAACAGGACATCTGCACGCACAGATGTGATGTCACCGGACAGGACCGTTCTTAAAGAAGAATGCGCTGTAAAATAAAACTAAAGAAAAATGCACAAATGTAGCAAAGAAGCAATTTCAAATTAGGGCGGGCGGGCAGTCAGGAAGAAATGGACGTCTGCACGCACAGATGTGATGTCACCGGACAGGTCATTCTTAAAGAAGAATGCAATGTGAAAGAAAACTAAAGAAAAATTCAAAAAACTAAAGAAAAATGTGCAAATTGTAATTAAAAGAAAATTAATCTCCTGGTCAGCCCATTCCAGGGGGGGTGCAAGTGCACCCCCTTGCACCTGCCTGTGGGCACCCTTGCTGTGGACACATCTCTAAGCTGAGTACTCTACACAATATCTGTTCAGCACACGTCTGTACAAACCGTCTTATATGACATACAGTTCAAATACATTTGTAACTCAAGCATGTGAGTCATGCTGATATTCACAAATGACATGCAATTATTTACAAAATTCCAGTCAGCTGTGCTGACAGTACCTCCTTTTGTCACACCCCCATGCAGGTCAGCTGAGATAAGTATTCTCTATGCAGAGTGGTAGTACACGACACTGCTGTTTACTGTACTACAGGCAAGACCATACAATTACAATGAATAAGTCATCATTGCAATCATATTCAGGTGAAATAAATCCGTGAAGGGCCTTCAGAGGCACCCAGATTAGTTTCAGCTTTCCTCAGTGATTTATTTAAATACCATTATTTCCTCTGGTGGCATTTCTGGATGAGAAAATAAAATGCCCTCAGGTTCATCTACTCCACAAATCCACAGACACGAAAAGACTAAACTTACTTGAAATGAGGGTCAGAAAGTTAAAAAAAATAAGCCGAGGAATGTCCCTGTGTCTCTTTAACAGTAGGTCCACCAGTCAGATTATTTTTTTCCTTTTTTATTTTTTATTTTTATTGGAGATTTACCAGGGGAGTCTTAAATTGGGTGATCTTATTTCTTAGACTTAAATGCACCCCGGTCTAAAGAGTTGACTGCTTCAGCAAAAGACCCCTCAAATAACTCAGTAGAAACTGTTTAACCTATTCAGAGGCACCCAGATTAGTTTCAGCTTTAATCAGTGGTTTATTTAAATACATTATTTCCTCTGGTGGCATTTCTGGATGAGAAAATAAAATGCCCTCAAGTTCATCTACTCTGTCCTGCAAATCCACAGAGACAAAAGACTAAACTTGCTTGAAATGAGGGTCAGAAAGTAAAAAAACAAGCCTAGTAATGTCCCTGTGTATCTTTAACAATAGGTCCGCCAGTCAAATTATTTTTTCCTTTTTTATTTTTTATTTTTATTGGAGATTTACCAGGGGAGTCTTAAACTTGGTGATCTTATTTCTTAGACTCAAATGCTCCCTGGTCTAAAGAGTTGACTGCTTCAGCAAAAGACCCCCCAAATAACTCAGTAGAAGCTGTTTAACCTCAGTAGGCACTTGAAATGATATCTGTGAATTGCCCCACCTCAAACAGATATATTTCTAATAATTCCTACACTAGATCAAGCAGTACTAAAAATGTAGTAAATGTTGTTTCATGTGTTCCTTGATCTACATTTTAAAAACAGGTAAATTGCTTCTTTTAAGAAGTTTTTTTTTCACCCCAGAAATGAATTTTAAGGTATTCAGATAAATAAATGTTCTCACACTGACACAAATGTTCTCCAGGAGGGGCTGACCCAGACAAACAACTGGTGTCAGAGCCATGGACTAAAACCAAATGCCAAGAAATGTATAATAGTATCCTTTGGGAAGTCTTCCATCCCCGGTAAGTATCATATTGACAATACACCACTTAGAGTTGACCCTGTAGCCAGAGACTTAGGGACACACATAGACAGTAATCTAGCCTTTGATCATCATGTGTCTACAGTGGTGAGGAAATCATTCTATTTTGCACAACTTATAAACAAAGGTATGGCATCTAAGTCCAAGGAAGTCATTGTTCAACTGTATTCGGCATTCATCAGACCTATCATTGAGTACAGTGCCTGCTTTGACATGTAACTAACCAGGCATATCCAACAATTGAAATGTCCACAGAGGTTCCTCACTAAAAGAATACAAGAAGTAAGTGAAATGTCCTGTGTAGACTGCCTCAAGGCCTTATCCCTGTATTCTGTCTCCTACAGGCTTTTGAGGGGAAATCTATGCATGGCATGCAGGGCATTGTAAGACCCCACTCTGATGCACCTCCTGGATATCCACAAAACAAACAGCACCAGAATTACCCATTCTAAAGTCTTAAACATTGCCTGTGATATAAATAGGACCTGCTGCAAAGATAGGTATGTATCCCAGAGACTACCGCATCTATGGAACAGGCTCCCCATCCATGTGAAGCAGAGTTCCTCCCTAACCCAACTCAAGTGCAACTTGGACAATTGGATGGGAAACCGGAAATTCATCCCAGGTTTGGCACCTATGTCTCTGATGGACACAGGTGACCTGTAAATGGTTCATCTCCCAGGGCCATGCTTAACACTTATCAAGGGTAGCAGAACTTGTTAGAGATTTGGGATGCACAGCTAGGCTTAAAAAGGCCCTTGTGGTCATTAACCTAGTAAACACCTATGAACCTATGAATATCAGGGTGTCATTAATTTGATATTGGATAACAAAAAATGATGTTGGCAATTGCAATTTCAGGCTTTTAATTTTCCTGGTATAAATGAGAATCAAACCATTGTTGAAAGTTTGACAGTTGTTATAAAGAAAGAGAAAATGTGATGTATAATGTGTGTAAATGAAAAAAAAACATTAGCATGGTTTGTTTTCTTTTCCATTAATGTATGTGTGCCTATCTCTTAAGTGATATTTTAATAAGGTGCTTGAAAAAAAAAACGTTGTTGAAAGCTAAACGGTTCAAAGGATGTGTGTTTTCTTATAACTATAATTGTTACCTTAAAGTGAGCATTAATGTACTTATAAGGCTCTTATGCCGTTTAATTTATATCAACACGTTTTATTTCCGAATTGAAGTTTTCACTACATTGCAGTTATTTTATTGGATGAATTTTGTCATGTGATATACAAATTTGTTATTTAATCTGGGGCTTTTTATGGATTGTTGGATGAAGTCTTTTTTATGTGGGTGTCAAATGAGTTCACGTGTGGATTTTTTTTTTTTTTTTTGAGATCCTTTTCGCCCCTGCTTCATTTATACAGTCTACCCCAGTGCCTCACATCCATTACCAGGGCTACCAACCAATGACTTCCATTCCCACTCTATTACCAATTGTATATGGTGGACCAGCACCCCATTGTTTCACATCCATTACCAGGTCTATAAACCAATGACTTCCATTCCCACTCTATTACCGATTGTATATAGTGGACCAGCACCCCAGTGCCTCACATCCATTACCAGGCTATAAACCAATGACTTCCATTCCCACTCTACTACCAGTTGTATATGGTGGGCCAGCATGGAACATAAGTGCTTTATGTAATGCCCTCATTATTGCCCCCTCCCAGTGATCACATGGTAAGATCCATGGGGCAGGCACCCAGTGGGGGCATGCAGCTTCTCACCCTCCCTCTGTTGTTATTCAGCCAAACCTCTATCCTGTTCCCTTCTTAACACCATGCCCTTCCAATGACCTCTACAGCCTAAACCACATAATTTTCATGGGGAACATCCACACTACAACAGGATGGGCATACAACATGCCTCCCTACCAGTGCCTCTGTTCTGCAAGATAGTTTTGTGCTGCAATGCTTACAAATGTATTTTACAGTTAGAATGAAAAAATAAACAGAGCAAAATTGTGGTTTAAAGCATTTCTCCAAGTAAATGCATTAAATGTATATTAAAGTTAACAAAAGTATTCCAAAATGTAAAAAAATGTATTCCAAAATTAAGCATACTTCCTAATATTTCCTAGTGGGAGCTTATAAATTGCACTTAAAATAATAAATCAATAGGTCTAACATTATTTGTTTGGTATCTGCTGCCTTCCAGTTCAATTAAAGTTAAATTTTCCCTAGATTAAAACGGGGAAAAAAAAGCATTTGTGATGACTGTCAAGGGGGAAAGTATGCTTTCTAACAAAACAAATGCCTAGGTTTACATTTTTGTTCCTTTTGATAATGATTTAGTTTACAGTACTTTTTCATTGTTTTGATAATACAGTACTTTTTATTGTTTTGATAAATAAAATATACTATTCCAATATTTTAAAACAGGATGCTAAGGTTTGCAAAATATTGTATGTGAAATTAAACTAATTTAATATATGTTCCTTGTGATCTATCCAAAAGGAGCAGTTAATTTTGAAGGAAATAGAAACTAAATCACAAACAGCCATTTCAAGTGGGCTCCTAAGTGATTCTACAGTAATACTGACTGCTGAAATAAACATTTTCAGGGAAATAATGTTAAAATTTAGTTTAAAGCTCTCCCAGCCTTTGGTGAGACCTTATACAGTTCATAAAATAACAAGTTATAGTATATGCAAATTTTTGTGCACTTCTCCCCAGCTACCACAGTTAATTATACAGTCTGGTATGGTCACTGATGTTCTTGGCAACAATTCACCCAGGAGAAAATGGGCTGTAAGTCCCAGAATAAATGACAAAACAGCACTCGCATTTCTAAAAGCAAGGTAATTCTTGTGCCTTAAACTAATGTTAAAACCAAAGTAGCAAATTGCTTTTACTGTGTTCCTAATTACTTCATTTACTAAATTTCTGTACAAACCTGCATTTCTGCTCAGATAATGCTTTCCAAATGTGGTCTGTTAAACTAAGTTAACATCAATGATGTAACATACCATAGGCATCTAAGTAGTGTGAATCTGGCTATGTGTAGAAATCATGCAAGATAAGGCAAGAGTGATGCTCACATACTTAAAGCTAGCTTAAGGCAAGAAGTAGCACACATTTGCAATGTGTTATGTTAAAAGAATAGCAAGAGTAAACCAGCCTCCCAAATCATTCACATACATCAATCCATTTGTTTGTTTTTCTGAACTAAAACTGTTCAAATTCCAAAGATAGTTTCCAGGCTGAAAAGAGGCAAACATTAACATATAAATGCACATCACATGTCCCAGATCATAATAAACATAATACACAATACAGCAGAGCATGAAACAGTATTTATTGCATATATTCAGTTTTAAGGTTTCTTTTCAAGCAGGTTACAAAGTAAGCAGGTAAAACCACATTTAGCCTAAGTCATAAAATCATGTGCATTTTTCAGTTTCATAATGTTCTTCAGGGAGTTTTCTAAATGCCTGAGTCGTGTTGTGCTCTTATAATCCAAGCTGCCTTAGAGGCACAGTCTCCTAAACACTTTCATCCAGGGGTTCTAACCTGTGGCATGATATGCTAAACAGATCTGTGTCAAAAAGGGTTGTGTAGTTATTTATACTTCAAACATCACATGAAAAAAATTCCAACTTGCTGAAGCAATTTGCAAAATAATTTTTCACTTTTGAAAAGGGTAAAGGACGTTCTAATACATTCTTTCCTAACAGTGCGCAAGAACAGAGTTTTGCTGTTCATTTGTTGCCAGGCAGAGAGCAGTGGTTTACGTAAAGTAACTGAAATGTACAGAGTTGTGATTGCCAGTTGATCTTAATGTTAAGAAGCAAGTAATATAAAATATAAATATTTGTGTCAGTGTTTACTTTCCATCTTTCTCAAGTTAAGTTAAGCTTCAGCTATTAAAGTCAAAGGTATGTTAGTTACATTTCTTTTTTTCTCAGTTTTCTAATGAAGTAATGCAATGCAGTGTAGTGGCAAACATCCCAAACATTGTGTTCCAGCTTGTATAAAAATTGTTTTTAAAACATTTGTCATTATTTTAAAAGAGTAGTAAAAGTGTTTCATTATCCCCCAGTAACTTCTTCAATAGTTTAAACATGGTTTAATGGAACACCGTAGCCAATCATTTGTGCTGGGTGCTTCTGCTGGTGGTGGTGGTTCTGCTGCTACATCTGCCACCTTGGTGGGGAGGGGCAAAAGGCTTGCCTAAAGAAAATTTGGCCAGATGACCGGAGATGCTTCACCTGCTGTTTCACATGGAGAGGGTGTTCTGCTTAGAAAATGAAGGGGGTTCAGCTTAAGATTAAGATGGAGAGTTGTGCTGCAGTAGGCGAGAAGCAGGTGGAACTTGATGATTAAATAGAAAAGGTTCATCAGCAAGATGTGCTGTTAACTAAATTATAGATAGAAGGCTGGAAAATAGCAAAGTGATGAACTTCCTAAGACATCTAGAGTTAAGTAATGCCAGCACAGTGTCTTGTGCTGACACAGAGGTTTTCAGTTCAAACTGAGTGACTAGTTGAGTATAGAATTTCCATGACATCAGGAGACACAGCGGTACTGAAATAATGGTTTGCCATAAGAACAGCAGAAATTGCAGATAAATGATGTATCTATACACACACACACACACACACACACACACACACACACACACACACACACATATATATATATAGGTTTACCTTCATTTCGCCGGAAGTAAGTTGTACGATGCACCAAAGTGTGAAAGTACAACCTCAAGATTTCAGAAATGTCAACTGCCACTGTTGCGAATTCAAATGAGCGAATGCACATTGGCATTCGCTCATTTGAATTCAGAATTCCAGGTGCAGATCGCACTATAATGGGGATCGGGAAATGAACACTTTCCCTTAATGTAGTGAGATCTCGAAGTTTGTATGTTAAAGTAGCGGGGGTGTGGGGGGCGCAGGAGGCCTTACCCCCCTGCGTAACGATGTTTGGAGGCATTCGGAAATGTCTCTTAACATTCACTGTTGTGGTGCAGTTTGAAAATGGTCGAATCTGGTTTTCCAGATTACCATTTTTGACATTTTGTTTCGAGCATATGTTGAGTTTCATGATTTAAAGTCGCACAATAGTGCAATCGTACAACTGCCTTTCAACAAAATAAAGGTATACCTGTATATATATATATATATATATATATATATATATATATATATATATGTGTGTGTGTGTGTGTGTGTGAGTGTGTGTGTGTGTGTGTGTGTGTGTATGTGTGCATGTTTGGTAAGCAGTTGGTATGGAATAATGTGACTGAGGTTACAAAGAAGTTAAGTCGAGTTAAACAGAGAACTTTTTTTTTTTTACTTTTCTAAGTGACCAGCAGTTGAAATAAATTTGTAAAACAGAAGTAATTTGGACAGGTACATGGCTTGGGATTCATTAATTTAAGGTTTATTGTATAGAACATCTGCTTGATAATTCAAATAGGTAAAGATAATTTTGGATGCTACCCTTTGAGACTTCAAAGCCAGAGGGACAATTTGTTTCTACATTTCAACAGAAAGCAAATTGCATTCCTTAGAATTATCAAATTGTAAGAGACTTTAATTTGCAGTTGAAACATAAGCTAATGAAATACAAAAGAAAGACACTGATGAGAACTTAAAAGGCTGGTTCAGTGGTGTGTATGACATTAAGAAAAAACTGATGTCAGAAATGTATGGACTGAAGTGTGGGAGGCTTAGCTTTCACTGAAGATTAATGACAAAATGGCATGTCATTACCAAATATTACTGCTATAAATGGAAACAGGATCACTGTACTTTATTAGAACCATCCAGCAACATGTTGCTTTTGTAGGGAGAGCAAACGTTTAGTAAAAGAGTGCCCTGAAAACATTGTGCTAGGTGTAGAGAAAGGGGGCATAATGCAAAGAACTGTGTAGTAAAATGTATGAATGTACAAAGAAAAAAATCAAGGAAGGGAGGACTGGGCTGTTAACTCCTACAGTTCACTTGGTATCAATGAGTTTATATTATATTATGATAAAGATCTTTGGAAGACAGGATATTGTACTAAAGGAGGCAACTAAGAATAAAAACCTGGCAGTTTAAGAAGCATTAAGAAAAGAAAAAGGAAAGAAAAAAGGTAGAGAAATGAAAAAACCCTCTTAATATGTAAAACAGGTTCAGGTAGAATCAAAGATGAGAAAAAGGAATGGTATGTGAAAGTAATACACAATTATCTTCCTGTGGATGTTTGGGAAGGGATGACTTCCGAACAACAACAAAAAAACTTCAACAGGGGTTAGTAGAAGACAACATAGATATGATAATATGCATGACAGGTATAACACATCTGATTTTTATGGGCATTATTAAATAAGTTGCCTGTTAAGGCAGAAATGAAATATAAGCAGAAGGAAGAAAGGTTATACATAAAACATGTTTTCATGGTTGAAGGAATGACTATTCATGTTTTAAGGCGTGCAAGAAACTAAATAATTTGTGGGAAAAAGTAGCTACAGTGTTTAGACAAAACTGTCTGATGCAACTTGGAAATTATAGTGCATGAGAATTATGAAAATATAAAAAAGGAATAAGTGTAGAGGTTACACAGCACCTGTACAACATGTTTGTGGTTTATTTGGAATGAAAGCTGTGCAGAAGTGATGTATAACAAGAAACAGAACATGAGAGAAGTGTTAAAAAATAAAGGCTGTGACAGGAAGGCTTACAGAGAGGGACAAGTGTCAACATGGGCATTTTTCTCCTCACAGTAAGCCTTTCTGATTCTTGGACTATCATGGCTGACATCATGTTCAGGCACTGCCCTTGGTGACTCAGTAATCACAGCCTGCTGGTTCTGTAACTCAGCCAGAAATGCCAACAGGTGCTGTATTGTTCTGAGGCACACAGCCAATTACTGGCACACCTAAGATAACACTAGCCTATATAACTTCTACTGGGAGACCATAGGAAACCCCTGTATGCCAATATCAGAAGAACAGCTTCTGCCCCTCATGAAAAATATCAACACTGAACTCCACTGAGCCCTGCAAGTGCCTTCAGCAGGGTGATCTCCATCCTCGTGCTAAAAGGTGAATCCAGTAACAAGTTGTGACAAGCTGAGGTGACTGCCATCAACCATGTTCCACAGCCCCAACTGGACCTACAGAAAAATGAGAAAAAAATAGGAACACATACAATTACAGCTGCACAGTGCAAATGTACCCCACTGCCATTAGATATGCTCTTGTCTCCTGTAGTATCCCTACATGCTGACATGGTGCTTCTCTGCCACTATAAAACAAAGGGCACTAGTGAAACTGTTAATAGAACTGGGAAAAATAAGGCTTACAACAACACTTTGGCTCCCTTTTCCTAACCTCTGCCTCTCATTTTCGAAGTAGATCAGGGTGTTGCCTCCACAGGTCACTGGATTAATGTCTGCCCAACTCACCAGAATGAGTAATGCCAGTGGTATCACTCACCATCTTAGACAGCTTGAACCACTCATCCATCTTGTTTGATGGAGCATTATAATTCATTTTAAAGGAGTGAATAGGGTGCAAACAGCATTGCAGGAGGTCAATATGCTAATTGTGAGGAAGGAGTCTTAATAGCATGCTGCTTGCTACAGTGTGTACAGGAAAAGGGTAACTAGACATAGCACTACGGGGGACGGCTAACTGGCTACCAAATGAGAGAAGGAGCAGTAAGCATACATACAAGAGAGCCACAGACACATATACACACTGGTCAATGTGTGGTACCTACACGTAAACAGGTCTAGCCATGAGAGAGGTCGCAACTGGAGCATTTCACCATCCAGGAAAATGAGGTGCTACTCTGCAGAAAGTATGCACTTCATGGGCAGCCATAGCATAGACAAGGTATATCAGAACCTGGAGTGGCAGGGAGTAGTGCAGGACATCAAGGGTGTGGGTAGCCACAATAAGTCTGTTCAACTGGTGTGGCAAAGAGTAATTATTATGATATTCCATGCCAAATCAAGGACAAGTCCACAACAGCTTGCAGACTGCCAACACAGAAACAACTCACAGAGGTAGAGGAGTTCCTAATATTCCTATCTATGGAGAGAGAGGGTGGCAAAACCTTTACTCCCTGTAATGGCTTAGATATGGGAATAGGGCTTGTTTTGACCACATGAGTATCGAATAAGGGATGCAGCAAGTTAGTAATGGCTGGTACAGTCCACATCATGTATGACAAAACTATTAACCAAAAGGCATATAAATATTTTCTCTCTAAGTACTTCTGGGCTGAAAATGCAACACCTAGATCAACAAGGAATATACATGCCCATATGCTATTCCCATACTGTGTCATCTACCAGTATGCCTGCCTTGGAATGATGGGTGGAGGTTAGAGAAATGTTTGAGTGTTGTCACACTAATGTTGTGTTTATGCTTTCACAGGTTCTAAGTTACTAATGGCGAAGGTTTCTTCACAAAGGGACAGAATATGCCGGAAGGCACAGTCTTATGACAGAGCTGCACTGTCAGCAATACTAACATAAAAGGGCTCAGATACATACCCCCCACATACACACACACACACACACACACACACACACACACACACACACACACACACACACATCCAAGGCCCTTGTGCAGGAACAGGTAAATCTCAAACCTCACCAATGACTGGTGAACATCCTACAACCTTGAACCCCACATAGAGTATGAAGGAGTCCCTAGCTCACATGGAAATTGTGAGTTACACTGCCTCTGACAGGACATACACCTGACAGTGAAGAGGTGAGACAGTTTGCAGCACCACCATAACTCCAGGTACTTCCCTGACCTGAAGTCAGTGGATATGCAGGTCAGTGATCCAAGTACAGGCAGCTACTATCCACAGTACTGGTGAGATGATGTGTGCTGCTTGACCTGTGAGACAACATACAACATATGTATGGCCTGTGTGATAATGCATAACACCTGCATAGTGACATGGAGTACAGAGACATGGAACAGACAGTGCTGCTCAGGTAGCTGGTGCCTAATGTTGCCTCCACTGGTGGATCTGTGAGCCACATGGTAATTGCACTCCAGTGTGACTCAATAGGCCATGCTGTTTGTGGCTGTGGGAGGGTCCAGATGTGCGCTGGCCAGTCATAAGCCAACCATACCCAGACCACAGACCATCTCTAAGAAGCATAATTTTCAACTCTGGACACACAGACCACCAACTGTGGCCACCAATGCTCTAAAAGCACAATGCTTGGGACAGTTCACCAGATCACTTGCACTCACTCCCGTATTTCAACACTTTCAGTATTCCATGTGGGCAGATAAAGCACAATGCCTATTTGTGATCATATCAGGTCTATATCAGCATTTTGAAAATGTAATAGGTCGAATCACTAAATGTCGAACTGAAATGATCGACCTATTACATTTTCGAATGCCGATAAAAAAAACAAAAAAAAAACTAAAGGGTATAGGCAAGGGGGCAAGACCCCCTGCACCCCCCACACTCCCTGCTACTTAAATAGACCAACTCTGAGACAGCACTACATTGAGGTAAATGGAAATCTCCCCTTACGGAGATTTCCGTTTACCCATTCAATGTTCTTCCCTTTTGGCATTCTTAATGCGACAATATCAAATTCGATATTGCCAGCATTCAAGATGCTGATAGGGACCCATCATATCGTGCTCACTATACATCTATTGGCTTCCGACACGGGACATTCCATCAGTGTGCACGCTTATGTTCTCAGAGTTCTATGCCATTCTTAGCAGGGACATCAGTGAGCTAAAAAAAAAAAAAACATTAGGCCACCACAGTGCATATTACCAAGTTTCATGATATGTCAGCTTCATTCTGACATTGCAGGATGTAATCCCAGACTCCCCACAATTAGCTAAAACAGTGCTTGACTAGCACATCCACCTCCTATGACCCTGACCCATGTGACTGCATTGTATTTACCTATAATTACCCCCCACACACCATGTGTAAGTCTTAACAATGACTCTGCTCTAACCCCCTCAACCTATGTGGAAATGGGAATGTCTGAGGCACAGCACACTCAGTCCATGTAAATCCCAAATGTAACAATTTATGCAACATTTTCCTGTATTGTCTGGGTCATGGTCTATAACTGCAACCCAGATGCAGTTTCTATGCCAGTGCTCCATTGTACTGTATCTGTCTCTGCATATTGTTTGTGGATATACTACCGCCTGTTCCTCCACTGACTGTCTGCTCCTCACTTACCGAAGTTACTATGGTGGACCTGCTAGGATGTTTTCCTTTTATTGTAACTGTTAACACAATGGTGTGCTATGTAACATGGAACACACAATGAAGATTTGACTGGAAGTGTCTGGTGCATACTGCAGGCCCCCACTGAGCACATCAGTGCAGTGACAGCACCCCTTCAATTGGCCAAAAGCACCACATTCTGTGTTGCTGCATGTGCAGTGCTGTACACAATGTCTGCCATGTTGTGGGGTTTGCAGATAAGTATCACCATTCCTGATTCTAGGGAATATCTGGTGTCAAGTACAATACAAAACACGGTACCATTAATAGGCAGACAAATGAAGAGAGGAGGAAGCAAAAGGAAAAGATGGATAAACTGCAATCAGAGGATAGTAAGAGAAGACGCAGGTGTGTAGAAGAGTGCAACCATGGTAGAAAGAGAAGGAAGCAAAGAGAAAATATTCAAATTTGTTTACATACAAGACATCTTATTGACTTATCACGCAGTTCACTGTAACAACAGAACAACGAAGGTGAATAAGAAAGATAATGTGGAGATTTGAAAGAGTTCTGCTGAAGAAATTCTGCTATTGGGAGACTCAACGATTGGGGGAAATATTTAAAATATATGCAAAAATAACAAATATGAAAGAACTGTAATGTGCCGCCCTCCAGGAAGATATCTGATCTTTCCAGAGTATCGGATAAATTGTTTGGAAGGAACTCGATCTACATTCACCACAGAAATTGTCCATATTGATACTAATGGCACTGCCTTAAGAACCCGTTTAGTTACAGCTAGAGAAATGGGTGATTTACTTACAACTCTAAAAAATATTGGACTAAAGTCATATTTTTCTTAAATAATTCATAGAAATTCAGTTGATTCAAGAATTAACTTTAAGACTAACTTGGTAAGTACCTGTTTAATAAAGATGGTCATGTTAAAATGATGGAACAATATTTCTCATCTAAATCTAGCTAAAAAGTCTCACATTAATCAGTAGAGACAGAGTATAGTTAACTAAAACACAAATGACAATATTAGGACAGAGCATTTTAAAATATATTAACAGCAAAAAGTCAAATTTTAGTTTATTCATTTAAAAACAAATCAGACATATTATTTCTTAAGAATGCACTGGTTTCTCACAATACAAATATTGCTTTTCTTACAGAGAGATGACTGAAAAAAGGGAATTGGTATCCAGTCATCAAAAATGACATGTGATATCATTACTGTGGGGTCAACAATGTAGGAAAAATGGAAGTTTTATGACATTAATTAAGGGAAATGTAACTTGTGGAATGCCACAGCTTTACATCACAGACAAGACCACTTTAATTGACTGTGTCAGTGTGACTATTAAATTAGAATGTTTATTTATACCAGTATATGACATTTTTTCAGAAGCTCGTATATTTCCTGTGCTGTTCAAAAGTACAAAATGGGGTCATAGGTGAGGATATAAATCTTTCCAAACTAAACTGGACAAGGACAGACTGTAGAAGAAGAATGATAAAATGATTTACTAAATTTCTATTAAAAATTATCTAAGACCTTGTTAAAGAACCTATATGGGGAAAACACACTGAATATAATATATTAAAAGAACATTATTGCCAACAGTTACCACCACAAACTTGGTCTGACCATTTGGTTATATTATCTTCCACAGTTGTAAAAGTTAATCTAGATAATAAGTCTACAGTGCTAACTAGATAGAATATCATTAAACTGTCTTTCGGCTTTTCCCGGTTAGGGGTCGCCACAGCGGAACTCCGGTCCGCTAATGATTGGCAGTAGATTTTTACGTGCTGGCTTGCCGGGCCTAACGCACAACCTTCAATGAAGGAACCCCCATTCACGCATGTCGACACACAGAAGACGCTCTAACTGAGAATTGAACGTGCAACGTCTAACAGTGAGGCGACAATGATACCGCAGCACCACCACCGCAGTTAGATAGAATATCATTACAGATCATAATAATCCCAAGAAACATTTGAGAAGAGTATTGTGGAAACATGTTTAAAGATAACGATGTTACTGGAATGTGGGAGGATTAACAATGTCTGATAGAGTGTTTCAATAAATAAATAAATAAGAAACAAATAAGAACTGGAACAGCAGGACTAAAGATATTCA
This sequence comes from Protopterus annectens, assembly GCF_019279795.1. Lineage (NCBI taxonomy): Eukaryota > Metazoa > Chordata > Ceratodontiformes > Protopteridae > Protopterus > Protopterus annectens. The sequence continues at coordinate 103,312,352 of NC_056725.1, forward strand.
GAAATATAAGTGAAGAGGCAAAAAGCTTAATAAGAAATAGAAACAGAATGATTTAGAAGAAGTTAGGAGGAATAGAAATCATAAGGCTGACATTTCGAAACAAGATAAAATGATTAAAATCACTATTTTAAAAAGAGCAAAGTCATTACAAGGAAACATTATTAAGAAACATAAGATTTAAAACAAGGAGAAAGGCAAAGATCGAGGAGCAACAAGAGACAATTTCACAAAAATATGAAAATCAAGGGTGCTACTGATGCTGCTTGCCATTTTTTTTTCAAACATTTCATAGAATTGTATGGTTCTACTACTGGTCCCACCTTACATTTCCTAGAACTCATAGAGCAGGAGGGTGAACTAGGTGTAACAGAAAATTATGCTGACATCATCTTGAGCAATTTGGACCATACCGAGACCACTGCTCTCAATAGAATAAACAAACAGAGACTTAAAAACTCCAAATGAAGCATTAGCTATATCTCTGATATATGCCTGCAAGACCAGTTATCAGGGAACATAAATTCCAGAAGATTGTAAGGTAGCTGGCATCAAGACATGATATAATGATAAGAGTCCCAGGATAGGGTTAATAATTATAGAATGATCCCAAGATCTCGTGGAAAAAGGTTTAATAATTGTAGAATGATCCCAAGGTCCCTGGGATAAAGGTTAATAATTATACACCAATCCCAAGGTCCCAGGGATAAGGTTAATGATTATAGAATGATCCCTTGATCCCAAGGCTAAAGTTAATAATTACAGACTGATCAACCTGCTATTAAAATGGAAAAGGTCATAAAATACTAATACTTAATAAGCTGCTGGAGGAGCTGGTGAGCCTGGATTTGGCAAATAACATGCATGCACAAGAAACAGGTAAATTATTATATGCAATCAGCTATCAGGTAATAATTTGATAAGAACATTTCAAATAAATATGCAGACAGGTATCCAATTTATTTTCTTCAGCCTTTGATTGGATATGTTATAAAGTACAGAGTGGTAAACTTCTTGAACTGGAATTCACAAGGCCATTGATAAATGGGATAACTGCTTATTTAAATTATAAGAAATGAAAAATGTTCTAAATCTTGTTTAAGATAAATCATTGATTCCATCTTAAGACCATACTTTTTTAGTTTATGATTTTCATTGCAAGCATTTCAGCTGATACATTTACAGCCTGTATGTAGATGATTTAAAATCTGGGAAATATATCATGAATGGAGAGAATCTGGAGGAATTAGAGAGATACTTAGACAATTTATGCAGTGGGTGTAAGAAGATAATATAACAATAAACTTAAATAAGATGGAATATATGAAATCTGGTCATCTGGTTCCTCATTCTTATAAAATATTTATATACCCGAGGAAATAACACTGAGCTTAAAAAAAATCGCTTTAAAAAGCTTAGAATATGGGTGGAATGCAAACTGGAATTTAATTACCACATAGACTGTGTAGTCAAGAAGTGTAAATAAAATCATTGGGTATGCTTAAAAATTTACAAAGTCATGGAACACTGAAGTTATAAGTATCATAAGACCTAGGATTAAATATGGAAATTGTTTATGGTTCCCCTGCATTAAACCCCAAATAACTAAACTTAAGAAGATACAAAGAAAGTATAAATTGATTTCAGCTATGGAAATCTTAACTAACAATGAGAGAATAAGTTTAAGGTAATTCAAATATGAATACTGACATAGATAAGGAAATATTATACAAATATACAAGACAAAACACAGACCATTTTTATGGGAGTGCCTGGAATTAAGAAAAAAAAGTCATACTGAGAAATATAAGCTAGTAAGATCTTTTAATAAAATAACATAACTAAAACCTGGAAGTGGCTGAATGGAACAGGGCATCTGTTGATATTAAATGTAGTGAAAATCTTGCAAATTTTAAGAACATCATTGAAAGGTAATAGGGAATACTTGTTTAAGGTTTGGTGGGCTGTAATGGCAAAGATTTGTATGTGGCATATATGTCAACCAGGACACATTGACCCTGTCTCTCACTTAATTAATGTTCGATGTATTGTATCCGACAAAAGTAAAGCCTCAAAAACATTACCTAGGAATTTGTGACATGCAGACATACCTCATCTACTCTATTCACATACCAGTTATCCAGCATTACATTAAATATAGATTATTTTGTAGCATACTGTGAGAGGCAGTGAATTTCACATCTTACCTGAGCCTAAACTTATACTATATATATGACCTGCTTAGTGATGCATAGTGACAGTATATACTGCTCTCTGTACCCATTTCTATGTGTTCCCACCAACTAGATAACCATGTGGGAAGTCCCCCTACATGCATTTTGTTGTATACATTGAAAGCATGCTATGTGTGTGAATCAGGAGAATTGCCTGGGTGTCACATGGAAGCACTATAAAGTTTGCTGTGGGCATTAAACGCCATCTGGATGTTGAAGGAATGGAAGCATTTCCTGTTTCTGTATCTCACACTCTGTAAACCAGATGGGGCCTTGATGGCAATGTGTGTCCAATCGTTTGCTGTCAAGACCTCAGTGAAATGGGCTGTGTTATAAAATGAATCCATACTGGTAGTTCTCTCGTCTAGAGTCCTGGGAAACCAAGTATGCTCCTCCAATTGTTGCAGCACATTGTCAAGAAAATTGGTGAAGGCTACATTTGCTAACAAGGAGTGTGTACTGGTTCAAAGACTTTTTTCAGCCACATCCCAGGCCAGACCCAAGAACAAGTACACAACAACTAAAACATTAAAAATATAGAGAAGAATGTTATATGGGTTTCATATTTTATTTATTTATTTTACATTTGTTGACCTGGAATGTCTGACTGAGCCAAAGCCCTTTTTCAGCAGTGGCCCGGGGAGAAAAGCTCCAGTTGTTACAGTTAATATTATTATTTTGTGCAATGGTATAAGAAGTAATGGTACATGTCAAACAATTATATAGCAACAAAAGTACTTAGTTAAACAACATTTTTACAAGTTATGCAGGATCCAAATCAGAAACCATAAAGAATTTAAACCATTTTTTTAGGCAGTCAAGAACAGGTATATGATGAAATAATGACTGCACAGAGATGTATACATGGGAATAACTTCAATTGCTGCAAGTTACCTGCAGCTAAGGTGGTTAATGTTACATATACTTTAGTATTTGCTGGGACTGATAATCCACTCATCTCCCTTGATTGCAGTTTGAGTTCTGAGTGAAACAATTCAACAACCTCTCATATGGACTTTCTATCCACAGACAAGTAGTCCTGTATCTGTTGGTTAAGTCAGGTGTTAGCAGGTGTGGCATTGTGATAGACAGCAGGGTCACAGCAACCCATATCATGAACAATGGCTCCAAGAGTGGCCACTGACACCTAGTGTTTGGTCATAGTTATCCCAAGCACTGTGATTGCTTCTTGGGTAGTAGTAGTAATATCAGAAAATGATATTCAAATCATCTTAGGCCTGTATACTATAAATCCTTGTTGCTCATATTAGATATCTTTACACCATAAATTATTGGTGTTCATAATAGGTTAGCACTGCAACATGGTTTATCTATTTTAGATGTCCCATATTCACTCTGACATGGTTGATGGTGTTTGTATGATTATTGTGCCTCATTAGCAGCAGGAACCTCCATTCCATATTATTAGGTGATTACTTGCATACACTGGATAATGTATTATTTTTACCTAAGCATGCCCATGCTCCTTTTGTCTTTGAATCCCCTTTTCCCAGTGCATTTCCACTTTCTGCATTATTTGGGCAGCATTATGCATTATCTATGAATCCCGGTCGCAGTATACCAGAACAGGGTATGGAGGAGAATCACCCTCAATTTATGTATCAAGAATTTAAGTCTCCTGCCAGAGAATGTGAGTCTGAGCACATCACATATAACCCCAAAAAAACATGATCCAATGGCTAAGTTGACATATGATCAAAACAGTTAAAAAACATCCTGAAGATTCATTTAGTGGTTGCAGCTAGGAACTGTAATAGTGAGCATTACTATAATTGCATTTTTATTTAATTACTAAATTGTAAACTGCTTTTTCATACTGAGACTTGTATTTTCTGTTTGTGAGTGTTCTTTCTATGCTTTTAAAGTGAGGTCTCTGTTTTCTGTTCAGGTGGCATAATCTTGATAGAGGCTTACTGTTGTCTAGGCCTGGTAGTTTTGTTTGAGTTTCCTGTGTCTCTGGCAGCCATTTTCTGCTGATAGTCTGTCTTCATTATTATTGAGAGTAACAGGGCCTCCTGACCTTCTGTAGTACGAGTGATTGGGTAATAGCAGGGACTGAGTACTAATTTGACCTTACTGGTACCTTGTGTTTTGAAAAGGTTGTGCTTGTTTTATCAAGCTGTGGAAGGCATTTCATTACTGAAACTAAGCTGAAATTCCTTAAGATTCCAAGAGCAGGATAGGTTATTTCTTACACTTATTTCACTGAACTGCACTTCTGAAACGTTTATAATTGTGCTATACAGTTAATCTACTATAGTTTGCACTGTTATAAAGCTTTTTTTTTCTGTTGCATTTATGTACTGTTTTATACTGTTTTAACTGTATTTTTCATTGCTAGATACTGTTTCATTACTCTTATTGCATGTTTACTGAATTACTTAACTATAAACTGCTTTTTTCATACTGAGAGTTGTATTTTCTGTTTGTGAGTGCGCTATCCCAGCTTTTCTGTGCATTTTTGATTTGTTGAGGTTTCTGTGTTCTAATCTAGTCTGTGCATTTTTGACTTTTTGAGGTTTCTGTCTTCTAATCTAGTCTGTTTACAATTAAAAGCATTCTCCAGAGTCTGCTTGCTCCTTGATCTGTTTTAAAACTTTCATTTAGTGGCTACAGCTAGGAACTGTAATAGTTTCCTCACCCACCCTCTCTAGTGCTGTGGTGTTCTTATACTTGGTGGCTTTGCAGTTGCCCGCCCATACTGTATATTTGATCTGTGTCACTCCTTCCAGTCTAGTGTCATTAGTTCATTCAATCAAGTAATTAATTAAGAACATTTGTGAAGGCCAACCCACTCAGATTCTTAATCTTAAATTAACTTCTGTTCCAGCTTTCTCCTTTTCCACTTTACTGAAAAAAATTCTAAGCTTGCTTCCCCTCTTTCCTGTAACAAGTCTTGTTCAGATACAGATTTGTTGTCTCCAGGACTGTTTGTAAGCTTCTGAGCTCCCCCCCCCCCCCCACTTAACTAGGGTTAAACTATTCCTGGCATCATAACGTCTGCTCTTCAAATTTTCCCTTGCAACTAGCCAGTTTTTTTAGTTTTAGCACTCAAATCTGTTTCTTTGAGCTCAGCACTTGTTCAGAACTCATTGTAAGCACTAAATAAGATACAAATTACTACAGCACTCAACTTTCCTCACTTTCCTAGAGGAAAACAGTTTTTAGTACTTAATAAATAAGCACCTATCCAGGCATGTCTAAAGGTCAGCTCCCGGTGTTTTCACCTGTCTACCTGATGAATCTGGGCAGCTTGGGACAGTACAGCAATTGCCTCATGTATACAAACAACCCTCTCCTCCTACCACCCAACATTATGACCTGTGAGATATATATAGCTTATATAGCTAAAGTGGAAGCAAAGCTCTCTTCACCAAAGACTGGACTAGACAGTCAAGAGGAGAAGGTAAACACTTGCACCGCACCACACTCATCACATAGTCCCTCAAAACCTCCACCACCAAACCACGCACACAGAAGCACAAAACACACGCCTACATTCATGGAGGCTCTCAGTAAAAATCTGCCCAAACAACCGAGACCTCCAAAGCAGAAATGCAAGCAACCTCCACCCCCCAACACAACCCAAATGACACATAGTCCACATACTCAGTGTGCCACTCAACTACAGCCCATAAGGCATAACGTACCCAACACTCTAATCATAGGTGAATATATAGTCAGGCACACTGATGTTCCACTCACTAGGCTAAACAAGGAGAAAGTTACTGTCAGCTGCCTGTCAGGTGCCAGGATCTGCCACATAATGCATGCACTCAGGTCACTCCACAACAAGTACAAATATCACTCTGTCATTGTCCATGTAGGTGTGAATGACCTGAGATGTACCTCCCTGGACTACATGAAAAGAGACATGGAGGAGCTCTCCAATCTTGTAGCCCAGGCATGTATGACCCTCGCCCTGAGTAGCATCCTGCCATCACCCAGAATGATACCAAAGTACAAGGACAAAATGATTGACTTCAACAATTGGCTAAGCTTCTGGTGTCATTCTAAGGGAATCCAGTATCTGTCTGCCTGGGATGACATGATCGACAGACCACTCTGCTTTGCCAGAGATGGCCTGCACCTGTCACCCTTGGGATTCCGGATACTGGCAAAGGCTCTTGCCACCCCTATATTGCCTTTTTTAGGCAAGGTTGAAATGACAAATTCACCACCGTAACAGGTACAAGCAAGTGAAACCTGAGGGTAATGCTACTCAATGCTAGAAGTCTAAAATGCACTCACTCAAGGCACTCCTTAAAATGAAGAACATCGACATCTGTGCAGTGACAGAGACCTGGTTCAAAGCTCCAGAGAACACCCCTGCATTACCAGGCTATAATTCATACCACACCTTTTGGCCACCAAACCCAGGTCGAAACACTAAAGGTGGAGGTGTGTCCATATGCATTAAGGATATCCACACCTCCAAGCTAGTTGCTCAGCATAATGCATCCAAGATTATCCAAGTTCAACTAACTCTGGGCAAAACCGCAATCCAGATTGTAGCTTTCTACAGACCCCCCACCATGCCCCAGGATTCCCACTCCTCTTTTCTTGATACACTGGAAAATATTAAGGTACAACCCAACACCCTAGTAATGGGTGATTTCAACTACCCCACCATTAACTGGGAAAACTACTCATATACCAACTCTTTTGCTCAACGTTTTCTTGAACTCATAAATTCCAATGCCTTGGATCAACTTATCCACACCCACACCAGGAGCAGCAATATCCTAGACCTGGTCATTACCAACAGGGGTGACTGGAGTTCCACACCAGAGGTCAATTCTTTGTTGGTCAGATCTGACCACAAGCTAATCAGCCTAGACATCCACATCCCGCCCTCACCCCCCATTAGGGAAACCACCGTAAAAAAATTCTCCAAAGCCAACTTCACGCTTCTTAAGACAGAAGTGGCAAACTTCATGACACCCATGCAGATGGACAATAGAGGTATGCCTGCTGTATCCTACACAAATGCACTTTATAAGCACTTACATGAGTGCATGGATCATGCTATCCCTAATAGAACCAAGATGCTATCCTCCAAAAAAGGAAGCCAATCTGGTAGTCCCCTGCCATAAACAAACTCTACAACAGAAGAAAGAAACTGCTGCAAAAAGGGAGTAAAATCCCATGATTGGAGGAACTCCCTGGTCAGCCTCAGTAAGAAGCTGAGATCCCTCATAAAATCCTCCAAAGCTAGTTACAAAAACAAAATCGCCACTGATTCTAAAGGCAACCACAAAGCATTCTATAGCTATGTCAAGAATTTCAATGGCAACACTCAGATCTGCTCTGAGTTACAGCACAATGGCACTACATATACAGAACCAACTGATATTGCCAACATCCTGGCAGATAGGTTCAATGCTAACTTTACCCCACCCTCAACTCCTAAAGGGCCCATCTCTATACCGGAGGAATGCAAAGTTCCTGTAATCATGGCTACACAGGTAAAAACCACACTCTCCAAAGCCAAGAACACAGCATTCATGGGACCTGACAACATCCCAGGCTGTATTCTACATGAACTACAGAATGAACTGACACTCCACCTAAGCACCATGTTCAGTCATAGCCTCACCTCAGGCTTTGTGCCCACTGAATGGCACACAGCAATGGTTATCCCACTTCACAAAGGGGGAGCCACCATGGACTCTGGTAACTACCGCCCCATTAGTCTAATGAGCCTGGTCTGCAAGGCCATGGAATGTATGCATCATCATGGAACTTATAAACAAAGACATTGGTAATCTCCAAACTCTGGACCCCACCCAGTTTGGGTTTGTAAAAGGCAGATCATGTCTCCTAAACCTGACTTGACTTCTTTGAAGCAGTCACCAAAGCCGTCAACGAGGGTAAGGTGGTTCACACAGCCTATCTAGATCTCGCCAAGGCTTTTGACACCATCCTCCACTCTGAATTATAAATAAACTCACTAAAGTAGATATAAATCCCTATGTCACAAGATTGGTTGCCAACTGTCTCACTGACAGTACCCACACTGTGAAAGTAGCAGACTCCAAATCCGACTTCAGGCCAGTGACAAGTGGGGTACCACAGGGTTCAGTCCTGGGTCCTCTCATGTTTGGTATCTACTTTTCTGAAGTACAGGCTAACAGAGAAGGTCTTTGGCTAATGAAGTTCACAGATGATTGCAAACTAGGAGCCATAATTGAAACTCCTAACAATGTGGACATCCTACAAAAGGGCCTCACTGAGACAGATGCCTGGTGTCAAAGCCATGGCCTCAAGCTCAATGCCAAAAAGTGCATTGTCATCCGCTTTGGTAAAAACTCTATACCCATGAGCTACCACATAGGTGGGAGTCTACTTAACAATGAAAGTGTGATAATAGACCTTGGGACACAGGTGGACAGTAGTCTCTCCTTTGATAATCACATCAGCACAGTAGTCAGGAAATCCTTTTATGTGGCACACCTCATCACAAAAGGTTTCTCATCCAGGAAAAAAGAGGTCATTGTTCCCCTCTACTCACCACTCATTAGACCCATTATAGAGTACAATGCCCCTTTTGGTATGTACCTCACAGGACATCTACAACAACTGGAAATGCCACAGAAATACCTCACAAAGAGGATTACCAACCTCAAACAGATGCCCTACGCAGACTGTCTCAAAAAACTCCAGCTTTACTCCGTCACATATCAGCTACACAAAGGTGATCTCTGCCTAACATACAAAGCTATGTCAAACCCAGAGCTGTTGGACACGTGCCACTTAAAGAATTCCCGATCCCTCCGAGCTACATGCTCTAGGGACCTAAACCTTGTCACCACAATAAACAGAACATGCTTGAGGGATAGATTCCTGTCCCAGAGACTTCCCATACTCTGGCAGAAACTACCTCTCTATATTAAACAAAGCTCCTCATTAGTACGCTTCAAGAAAAATCTTGATGATTGGATGGGAAATAGGAAATTCACCCTGGGGATCACCTCTGTGGCTCTGCTCGACAGGAGCACAGGAAAATAATTTTCTTGGGTGGCAAACGCCAGAGTACCTTTTTGGCTTGGCTTGTATAGACCCTAGGTCCAATAGCCTAGTACTTACCTATGAACCTATGAACCTATGAAACACTGAAATATAAAGTTGTTTGATAGCAGCAACCTCTTCATTAGTTACAGATCTTTCTAATGTGGAATTATTCAGATGACTTTTACTTCTGCAGAGATTGTGCATATTTACTGATACTGGTGGATTGTAATGACAGAGGTTTGAGTGGCCTTGTATGGTTAAAATGTTCTGAATTGAACAGTTTTGTCCTTATTGGCTCATATGTTTTCTTTCATTGCTTACTGTAAAACATTAAAAACTATAAATTTAAAACACATTCTAACAAGTGGTGCTGTATTATAATCAGCAAGCTGAAGCAAAGATCTCATGCATGTTTGCATGGTCCTAAAATGTGTGCAAGAGGCCTATGATTTGAAAACAGCTCAAAGGTAAACTTAATCCACCACTGGCCAAATGAGTTTTCTTTGAATGTGGTTTTCAAAGCTGTTTCATTTTCCAAGGCAGAGAAGTTTTTAATACTAAATCTGTTTTCTTTATGAGACTATATTGCTTTTTTTTAGCAAATATCTATCAGTGTTTTGTGCTATAAAATTTGAAATAAAAGTTTTAAATTAAATCCAAATATCTGTAATCATGGTAGAAGTAAAGCAGGAAACAGTATGCAGATTGAACATTTTTGAACAGTGTTTATGGTATCTGGGGAGAAATGGCAAGTAATGGGAAACTGGAATGGCTGCATGGGGAGTATGGGGGTAGAGTACGGATGGGCCTCAATTCATTACCCTGTCTAGGGGCCCCATTTGACCTTGCTCCAGCTCTGAATGAAGCTGCTAGTGTGAATGATATAGACTGCAAAAGGGAAATCCTAATATGCCCAATGACAATAGCCATTATGCATGATATGGCAGGTCTGCATCACTTCATCGAAGTGACACTTCAACAAATGGCATTTCATCAGAAATGATGTTCATCAAATTCCACTCATGTGGGGGCTATGCCCCCCACCCACCCCCTCCCACCGCTAATTATATATACCAATTCTGAGATCGCACTACAGTTGGGAAAGTCAAATTTCCTGATCTTCTCTATACTGGGATCTCAGTATGAACAGTTCGACAAACAGCATGTTCAATGTAAGTGCACTGAAAATGCCATTCACTGAACTGATTTTTCACTGAACTGATAGGGACCCAATATGGCAGACTAATAAAGAAATCACTCGTATTTTAGAATTGTATATAGTTTATAGTTTCAGTGAAATACTACATATTTGAATATAATAGCCCCATGAATTATTAATCTTACTATAGGATCACCGAGTCATAGCAATTGCAAGGTAATTAAGTTGAGAGACTATTTGTACCTTGCCATTGCACACTGTCATGATGATCCTTCTGCTGCTAGAACAGCAATGTAGGTCAGGCCAGGAATAATTTTGCAAATGCCCATCCAGGAACTAATTTGCAGATGCCCATCCAATCATCAAGGTTCATTTTTAAGGATGCGAAGGTATCACTCTATTTAACATGTAAGGGCAATTAGTTGCAGTGGTGAATAAATGATAGATAATATATCTCTCCCTCCAGTTTGTTTTACTTATATGTTGCTGGAAATTTAAATCTTTAGCACTGGCGCTTAACAAAATTCCCCTTCTCTAGACAATTATTCCTAGAGTTGCGCAACAAAGTCAAAAAGCAAATAAAAGAAGATAAAACCCATTATAATCAGTCTGCCCTAAACTCATCCCATCATGACTCTAAGCATTTCTGGTCCACAATAAACTCCATTCTCCACCCAGGTAAAATAGCCCCCCCCCCCCCACCTACCACTCCCCCTTCCTCCAGCAGTATTGCTGATTCATTCAATAAACATTTTACTGAAACCATTCTGTCTTTGATTAAAAAACACAACCCTCTACCCACCCTCCCTACATTAAAACCAAATACTCTGCCCACTGTCTTTTCTTTTTCATCAGTACCTACCTCCTATATAAAAAAACTTCTATTGAAACTTAAGCCTACAAAACTTGCAGTTGACAATTTCCCCTCTGAATACCTAAAAATAGCAGCAGAAGCCCTAGCTTCTTCAGTCTCTATCTTAATTAATCAGTCCTAATCAGAAAGCTATGTCCCCACACTGTGGAAAATATCCCACATCATTCCCCTCCATAAAGGTGGTTCCTCCACTGAACTTTTCAATTACCGCTCCATAGCCATCCTTTCTCCACTTTCCAAGATATTTGAGAAATGCATTCATTCGCAAGTCTTAGACTACCTCTTAGCTAATAACCTCCTCTCCAGCACCCAGCATGGCTTCAGGCCATACCACAGCACTACTACCACCTTGTTCTCTTTCACTAATGCTATCCTTCATCATAAAAATAATGGCCTGTTCTCCTCTGCTATATTTCTGGATCTATCCAAGGCTTTTGACATGGTCTCACACAAACTACTAATCTCTGTTCTCACTAACCTATCCTTTTCCCAATCAGCTACTGATTGGTTTCACAGCTATCTAACTGGCCACCAACAATCGGTTGTCTGGCATAATGACCTATCTGCTCGACTTCCTGTAACACTCCATGTTCCCCAAGGCTTCATCCTTGGTCCTCTACTATTCTCACTCTTCACCAATGATCTATTCACAGCCACAAGCATGCTTCTCTTATACAGTATGCAGATGACTCCACCCTCATCTGCTCATCCCCAACTATACCTGAACGTCACAAGATTACACCGGAAGCCTTTTCATCTGTAGAAAGCTTACTATCTAATGCCAAGTTATTACTCAACCCAAGCAAGACTAAACTCCTTATCTTCCAACCCACTAAACCTAACCTAATTATCCCCCACTTTGATATTCTAGCTGAAGACAATACCATCATCTCCCCAACAGAGCACACCAAACTACTTGATGTTAAGATTGATAACAATCTCAGATTTGACACTCACACTTCTCTTACCATAAAAAAGGTTCACAAAAAACTAGGTGGATTGTATAGAACAAACAATTCCTCACCAAGACAACCAGAATTACTGCTGCCAATTCCCACCTAATCTCCATTTTACTCTACACCTCTCCTATACTTACCTACCTTAGACAAACAGACCTAAACAAGTTCAAGGCTTGCTACAATAAAATTGCTAAGTTTGCCACTGGTGCATTTTATCGCAGCCACCACTGTATCTCACTTGGAGAACTTGACTGGCTTGAACTCCCTCAACTTCTTCACCTGAATCAACTCTATCTCACTCACAGCTAGTAAACTATCCTCTTAAAGTCCCATCCTTTCAAAGCCTTCTCCAGCCCTGCTGCTCCACTAGACCACTACGCTCCAGCAGCAAAAAACTACTTCTAGTGACCAAACCCAAGAACTCAGCGGGAGAAGCACTGTTCTCCTGCATCATATCCAGATTATGGAGCAATCTCCCCCCTCTATAACCACACTACCTTCTTGCAATCACTTCAAGACTGCACTAAAAACTCACTTAAAAAGTCTCTGGTTATGCTCATGCACCATTCCTAACTAGTAACCCACCTTTTTACCTCCCTTTCCTCTCCCCTCCCCTAGCCACACTGCCTCACACCATCTGATCATTGCATTCCTTCCTCTGCAGGCTCTGACTCACCCTTTATCCCCCCTTTCCTCCTCCCTCAATTTCTCAGACCTGTTACAACATGCTTAACTACCTCACTTCATCTCAACTCCAAATACACATCCAACTGGCTTACACTTAGCTTCCTCTCACTACCACATATACTACTCACTCAGTCTCCTCTTACTCCTCTATCTTCCCCTTCCATCCCATTAGCCCTTCTAGCTTGTTCCACCTTTGTGTGGAGCTTCTGCTTTATATTTGCTTGAGTTTAGTGCAATATTTGTACATAAGATTTAGGTATATGAGTTTAGAACAGTATCTGTTTGAGCTTAGTACTATCTGTATATACATCCTACCTTTATTCCTAGCCTCTAGCTAGATATTGGTATATCTGTTCATTACTATGTTTCATATTGTATGTATAGCTAATGTTTGCTGCAGTATGTATTATCTGCTATTGTATATATTGAATTGTTCTTCATGTACTCTGCTGCTCATTTATTCTGTGGAACTTTTCTCCCCGGGCCCCCACTGAAAAAAGACCTGTGTCCAGTTGGAATTTCCCGGTAAACAAATGTAAATAAATAAATAAATAGTTCTAGTGTTTGTGAAGCTGTGCAGAGATGCAAGTAATTAAGGAATGTTGGCTCCTTACTGGCACAGAATCCAGGACAAAGATCTCCACATATGAGCCTATAAAAGACAGAGGAAAGGGACATGTTCCCTCCTGCCTTAGTAGCCAAGGAGCTGTAGACCAACTCTTCTTTTCTAAGTGGGAACTGCTGGGGGCTTTCCAACTGTGTGATGTGTCTGTATATATACATGTCGAAGGGACATTGCACTCTGTAAGTGTTCTAATCTGAGCTGAGTACAACGGGACGATCCCTTATTGTTACCTGGATAAGATGCCATTAGATTGTAGTTGTGCTTCATAGAAGGACTTCAAAGCTACTTCTTCTGCTGCTGCATGGTGGTTGAAGGAGAGATAGTTTGAGTTTGGTGCCAAGATCTGTGATAAATATATCTGCTTGGAATGGTGTACTGGCTGTGTTGGAAGCTGTAGACTAGAGTTCTTTATCAAATCTAAATATACTGCACTATTTTGAATTTAAGTTTAGCTCTTCACTCATATATCTTTGGTTTGCAAGGCTTAGTTCTTACTGCAAGGATTCTATATCCAAGGGTGGCAGGGCAATGACACCCGGCTTACAGTCATAATCAAACTACGGGCATGTTTGGCGCTATTTAGTAGGAAAACAGATAAATTGTCTGAGTGGATGGAAGTGGTAAGTTTAGTTTTTGAGACCACAACTAGGACCTGTTCCTCTATGATCTTAGTGAGTGCAAAGGATTCAGGAATTTGCAGAATTTCAATGATTTCTTCTGGGATAAAGCTGATACTAAATTTATCTGCAAATATAATTAGTATCTTTAGGGTCAGAATGGGTGTTGTCATTTTTTATTAGTTCAGAACACTGTTAGATGTTATTTCTTAATTTTCTGATGTAATTAAGGAAGTATTTGTAATTATCTTTGGCTTCAGATACAAGTTATTTTTGCTTCTGATGGGCATTTTTATTTTCTTGCTGATCTTTTTAACACAGTCTTTAATGTGGGTAGATTTAGATTTGTTATAGGACTTTAGATTTTTTCTTTTGTTATATAGATTACTTGTGTTCGTGTAACATCATAGTAGTTTGCTTTTAAATTTACCATTGTGTTCAGTTCTAGTGGTGACTACCAGATCTATACACATTTGATGGTGGGAGTAGAAATCCACTGTACAAATAGCAGCAGAGACTGCAAGAGTACAAGTGATAATACAAGCACATTTAACAAATTGATCATAGACCTTGAGAAGATTTGCCCATGTGAAGTCATATTCAGTTGTTCACTGCAGGTGTGCTGGACACTTTAAAAGCAATGGTCACCAATTTATGGTCAGATTTAATCATAGACAGAGATACCATATGAGTGGCACATGTGGGACTATGTTGGTAAGGATGAGGTCTAGAATGTTGCATCCCCGATTGGGCTGGTTTATATTTTGTTCTAAGAAATTATTTACTATGCGCAGGAATATTTCATCATGACCAGCTTTTGAGGTATTAGTGCACAAGTCTGTTATAGGATAAGTAAAATTTCCCTTCATAAAACTATTTTTCATTATGGGTAACACACTACATTTAGGAATCTTTTATGGTCAGTTTGAGCTGTAGAAGGTGTGCTATTGCAAGCTGGTGGCAGTCTGATAATTTGTCTTGTTTAAGGTACATGGCAGTTTAACAAGTTCATTGTGTGTATTTCTGAGAATCTGCCTAGATGTGATATGATTTCTAACAAACATGGAAATGCCTCTGCCGTTTCCCCTCAGGCCACAGTACATGGTAAGTGTTAAACCCAAGTAAGGAAGGAGCACTATCCTTAGAGTGAAACTAAGCTTCAGTTACAACACATACGTGCATGTGTTTAAATTTCACAAGAGCCTCAACATCTGGCAATTTCTTACTGAGACTTTGTACTCTGAAAAACAACCATCATAATGGAAAGGACTGGAATTTGTTGTAATTTTATCTGGTATGTTGAGATGTCTAGGTACTATAGGGGAAGTAAGGGATTTGGCCAGTAAGCAGAACCCATGAAATGAGAGATGCAGGCCATCCCTTGCAAAGCAAGTTGGCCTATCTACCATCTCATAACAGACTGATGCATACTGGATCACCTAGAATGATACAAACTACTTAGCCAGATGTTGATGTCAATAATCTTTTCTTTGGACTTGGGTATCATTTGGGGTGAAAGTAGGATTCCAGTCAGTACCATCATCCAGCCTGCATTTAACACATGCATGGTGAGATCCAACATGTCTCTCTGCATGTTCCCCAGGATTGGGCACCTCATGTCATTCATATCCACATGGGCTACCACTAGGCTGTATTTGTATTTGCTCGATGTAATGGACTGAATAGCCCTCATAGCATTGGGGAATGTGGTGTGAGGGAGAAAAGTAACTGTTGTCCTGTCCTTGTCTGATCCTGAAGCATGGAGTCTGTGAGCCTGAGATGAAATTATCAATTACTAGGGAATTTCTATTGTAGTTCTCTAAAACAGCACTAATCTAAGTTTCACAGTGTATTGATTGGTAACTTGTTGATATGTGGAAGATGGTGTATTAGTGATAGTACTAGTACTTTTATGCTGAGTCTTAACTCTGACTACTTCAGCACACAATGTTTTGAGAGATTCATTTAGAAGTGTAGGTGATGCTGTGTGCTGCTCACAAGACATCATTTTAAATGAAAATGTTGACTCTGTGGTACAGAGATAGCTACGCCTCTCATAGGTTATGTTGGTCTTGTGTTTCTCAATTAGTCAATTGACTGTGTGCATTAGGTGGTTCCTATATTTCCTAAGAATACCCAAGGCTACAGGATTGATTACAGAAGTTACAAGTTGGTTTGTCTTCCATGTCAACCTGGCAAGTTTATTTCTTACAAAAAAGGTAAATGTCTGAGAGCAGTAAGGTAGCCTGGGAGAATCCCTGTGAAGTAAAGCATAAGGAAGTAGCCTGGGTTAGCTTGAAGTGGTTTGTATCTGTGGACTGTACTGTATATAGAGCCCAACAAAATGGAGTGCAGACACACACACAGGCCCTCAATTTGAATAGTAAGAAAAGCTAATGAGCTAATCAGCAAAAACAGTACCTCTCTGCAGAACAGTCATGCCCAGGAGACAGAAATATACTTTTTTTCACAAGCATTCATTTTAAATACAGTAATTACAAAAGTAGCAGCTCTTATAGATCTATGCTCAGTACAAGAAACAAAATAAATAAACAAGTTTCACTTCCCTGGTGGTCTAGGGATTGCCATAAAGCACAATACTCAGTGCAGGAGAGCAGTTGGACAACTTTTTGTAGCCCAGCAAAATGGTGTAGATATACATTTCTGCGATGTCAAATTTAAAACACATTCTAACAAGTGGTGCTGTATTATACAAGGAATATAATTTAATACAATCAGGAAGGTGAATCAAGGAATGTATACATGTTGTTGTTGTGTCTTTCGGCTTTTGGTTAGGGGTCGCCACAGCGGAACTCCAGTCCGCTAATGATTGGCAGTAGATTTTTACGTGCCGAGTTGCCGGCCCTGACGCACAACCTTCAATGAAGGTATGCCCATTCATGCATGTCTCCACACAGAAGATGCTCTAGCTGAGAATCGAACAGGACAACGTCTTACTGTGAGGCAACAATGCTACCGCAGCACCACTACCGCAGTATAGAAAGAATGTATACATGTATGCATGGCCATAAATATGTGTAAAGAGCCTATGGTTTGAAAACAGCCCGGAGGTAAGCTCAGTCCTCCACCAGCCAGATGCAAAATGAATGTGGGTTTTCATGCCATTTCAATGAATGTGAATTTCACGGGGAGAGAAATTTACTGCTCGTGCTAAGTCTGTTTTCACTGCAACACAATATTGTTTGTTTAGCAAATGTCTCAGTGTTTGTCTGAAACTCAGGTGTCTATCATTATTTAAGTTTTGCAATCCTCATAAATTTGCCAGAAAATCACACGTATGAGGAACAGACCAAAAATGTGACACAAAATCAGGGACAGTCAAACATGTGCTCTGATCTCTCAACTTCTTAGGGCAAGAATTGGGAGAAAGTGTGAACGGCTCAAAATCATGGGCAAATTTTAAGCTTTACTCTTGTCACCAAAGCAATGGATGAAGGTAAAACAGTTCACACCACATTACCTTGACCTGGCAAAGCTTTTTGACACAATCCCCTACTCAGGTGTGGTACAAAAGATGAATAATGTAGGAGCAAAGACTCACATCACTAACTGGATTGCCAACTTGCTCACAGGATGCAGGAGATCAAAATAGGGGAAGAGACCAGCCACCAATGGAGTCCCCTAAGGTTAGGTACTGAGACTTTTTCTGTTTGGCATATACATCTCAAAAGTAAAAGGAACTACCAAAGGGCTCTGGCCAACTAAGTTTGAGATGACTGCAAGCTAGGAGCACTTATTGAATCTCCAAATGACTTCCCAAACAATAACTGTTGCCAGAATCATGAATTGAAACTAAACTCCAAAATATATTATCATATCCTTTGGGAAGTCATCTACTCCAGGGAACTGTCAAATTGGCAATGCCCCTGAGAACTGACCCAGTTGTTTGGCATTTGGGAACTTGTGTGTACAGTGACCTAACTTTTGACCAACATGTGCCCAGAGTCATAAGAAAGTCTTTCTATATTGCACAGCTTATAACCAAATTGATTGTGATTAGATCTAGAGATGTTATTGTCACCCTTTACAAAGCCCTCATTAGGTCAATCATTTTTTATATATGCCCACTTTGACATATATCTGTCCAGACCCATGCAACAATTGGAATACCCACAGAGATACCTTACTAAAAGGATACAAGTCCTAAACAATAGGTCTTGCATGGACCACCTCAAAGATTTATTACTATACTCAGTTGTGCTTTCAGTTCCTCATCTGATGAACTGTACAGTTTTAAATCATCCACAAGAAGAAAAAGAGAAGCCTTTACACGTTGTTGTTTTCTGGGAGCCAAGTTATATGGATTAAGGACAAGACAAAAGTGCAGCAGTGACAAAGACTCACACTGGAATATTCTTATACCAGGAGTAATAAGTTGCCCTTTGTCATGGCTTAACTGAAAAGTGGTTTGCCACTATTTTATGGTCGCTGTAATGTGATCGATCAGTGTAGGATGTATCTTACATATTTTTAAGCACTCTTTTATCCACAAATGTGGGATACTGTCAAATGATTTTTTGTACTCTATCCATGCCATACTGAGATTCTTCCCCTTTTTACAGAACTCCATTATGACTTTATTTAACATCAAATGATCCTTTGTTCCATATGACTTTTTTTGTTACCCTTTTGTTCTATTGCCATGATTTTTTTTTCTACATGACTAAACTCTGCCAGCAGCAGTTCCAGTGTATAGTTTATACATCATCCAAAGGCAAATTATTGGTCTATAGTTTTTAGGATAGCTTGCAGGTTCGGTCTTAAGCAGGAGTATTGCTTTTCCTATTGTTAACCAGATTGGTGTCTGTTCAGGGTGCACATATAAGTATTTCTTACTCATCGCTAAATCTTCATGTAAAGATGTTAATACTTTTGGACAGAAGTTAGGTACTGCATCTGGGCCTGGTGTTTTCCATTAAGGAGATTTTTTTAACTTTGTTTCAATTTCACTGGCCATTAAGTCACCCCATTTCATATCTTGTACATTTGAACTTCTTATTTTTTCTTTTTCTTCTTCTATCAATTAAGCATCTTTGTTATGTTACACAGGATCTTCATAGCATTTCACTAAAATGAATCTATTTCTTATTATTTTGCTAGTGCTTCAATTTTTTTTTTACCTTTTTTCATAATTCTCTTTAAACCTTTTTGAGGCATCAATAAATTGCTTATTTTGCACTTTTCCTTTATATTTATCTGCATATCTTCTAAGCTTTTCTGCCTATACTGATATTTTTGGTTTATTATTTGTGATACTGCACGGTAGATCCTGACCTGTTCTGATACTGCATATTGCTTTTATCATGTCTATCTTTCTGAGTATTTTGTTGATCTATTCCCTCTTCTATACTCTTCTGACAATGACACTTCTCTTATTTGCTTTATGGTTTCTGTATTCGATACTTCCATGATGGCATTTGATTTCTCCCCTTCCTTTCCTTCACTGCCTTATTTTTTGTGGTAGCACTTTATCTGTTATTAATTTAGCTGCATGGTAATATAACCTATATATTTTTGTTATATCGCATGTATTTCTATAAACAGTTTTAACTACTGTGTTCATTTGTTTTATCAGACTTCTAACTTTTTGGGTTTTGTTGACTTTCCGTAGTCTATTTCTTTCATTGATCTTAATATGTCTGTCCATCTCTATTAAATTAAATTACTCTTCTCTTGGATTATTTTCTTTAAACTGAGGGCACTTTCTATGTTCTCCATTCTACAAAAAGTTCCAGAGCAGATTCCTGTGCCACATTCTCCTCAGTTTCATCCTGTGTCATCCATTGCTCTTTCATACGGGAACTCATTGGCCTATCACTGCACAACACTGACTGCATCAGAGTTCCCATTCCTTCCCTTGCTTTGCAACTCCATCTGAACCTTTGTACTGGTTTTCTGTGGAAGGCTTCAGAGTATCTTCATATGGCAAATGATCAGATGTTTCCCGCTCCATTGGTTTCTCCTTAGTTTGGGGATCCATTGCTCTATCCTTCTGTGATGTTATCAGAGTTAGATTTTCTACACTAAATGCTTCACTTTACAGGTAATCCATAATCTCAGTTTCTATTTCTTTTACTTCTCCATTACTAATCCTCTTTTCTACTTTTCTCTTTGTTTTCTTATTTTTTGCATTGTAAAATTGTTCATATCCGGATCCCTTTGCCTGTAGTTCTCTTCAAATATCTTTGGTGTAGCTCTATTTGTATTGATTAGTTCTGCTTTCTCATTTGCATAAATATTACACTTTATTAAATCTCTTTTTCTTTCTCATGTCTATATTTTTTCTTCAGATATCTCCTGCTCCTCCTGTTTCTTCTTATTTTGGGGAATCGTTGTTCCATCATGCTGTGATATAATTTGTGTTAAACTTTCTACACTAAATACTTCACATTGCAAGTATTCCATAACTTCAGCTTCTATTTTTTAAACTTCTACTTTACTAATCATCTGTTCTACATTCCCTCTTTGTGATCTTATTTTTTGTATTGTGAAATTTTCCATATCTGGATGCCTCTGCCTGTATTTCTTTTCAAATATCCTTGTGGCTGCTTTTTTGTATTGATTAATTTGACTTTTTCCTTTGCGTAAATATAGCATCATATCAGATCTCTCTTTCTTTCCCATGTCCATATTTCTTTTTTTTTTGTACCTTTCAAAAATCTCTTGATTTTGTTCGTTATATTTTCAGACTTCCTCAGTCACTTCTTTTTCCAAATGGCCCAAGGTTTCTTGGTCTATAAAATGTTTTTCATAAACCTGTTATATTAATGCACAAAAAAATTGCATATGAAGCTTTTGGCAGTTTTTCTTGTGCAAATATTTTTCTTCCTCTAATATCTCTCTTAATCCTTTTGTAGATCTTCTGTCTGGAAATTCTGGGCTTCCTTCATAATAGTAACAGTAATTAATTTCTTGCTTATCTTTAATAGTCCACTCTTTCATCATTATGGTTCTTTTTTAGCCCATCAGTTTTTTGTGATTTTTGGGGACTACTACTTCCTTCTACAACAGGAGGGCATCCTCCCCCTTGGCCTGGCCTAGCCCCATTGTAGGAATGTTTCCGTGTTTTGAGGATTCTACACTGTCATTTTTTTCCAGTCCTGGCACCAGTGAGCCTACCAGGATTGAACACTTTTTTATCTTGAGTCTGGAGCACCCAGCTAGCTTTTTTTTATTTTGAACCTACTTCTCTCCATGATATGTGCTACATAAAATACAGTTTATATGTCAAGTGTCATCTTGGTGAGATTCTGTGAAAAAACAGGGTCCACCTTATGAAGGTACTCACCAAGACTTGAGGATGAATTCAGTTCCAGCAATACTACTCTCCTTTGCTTGCTGATTTATCATTTCTTCATTTGGAAAGGATTATGAATAGTTGATTTAAATATTATAATAATATATAAACATGTTAATGAGATGCATGCGGTTCTTCCATGAAGGAGAAATTGCAAAGCATCAACAGGCAAAGTTGTAATAAATAAAAATGTTGTATTTGAGCAGACTGCCTTTTTTGATAAAATATTTAGATTCAGTTTGTTTGCGTTTTTCTTCTTCTAGATTACATAAACAGTGTCTGTTTGAGCCTTAGCCTTCCCCCACCCATATGTAAAACAGGTATTATTATTTGCCTTCCAAAACAAAGACAAACTAGAAGACAATCTCTAATTTTTTTCACATTAGTGCACACTTTTAACTTGCAGCAAATCAAGAAATCTGTGACTGTCTACAGAGATTTATTGGAAGAAGAGCAAATGTTTCACAGCAATCATAGTGCATAAGCAGCATCCTTTTCACACAACTTCAACTCTTTGGAGGTGGATAATGGCAGACTGACAGGGGTTACATTTCTAGACTTGGTACATTTACACATCTTTCAAAAAGCTTTGGCCATTATCATGCCATCTGTTGTTATTAGAGCTCAGTAAATATGACCTAAACCAACTCACTATTCAATGATCTACCAACTCCCCCAACAATATAACATCTTAGGGCAACGGTGCAGTCATTTATTTATTTTATTATTTATTTATTTGCTTTTGTTAACCAGGAAAGGCCACTGGGCTGATATGACCCCATTTTCAGTGGAGGTCTGGGGAGAAAAGCTCCAAAAACAATATACATAATAAAGAATTTATTTAGAAAATTAATAACAGCATTTAACAATATACAAGAGTAATAATATAGGAGTCAGAAGTGACACAGTAACATAGGCAATGTATAGCAATATTTTGTGGAAGACTTGGATGCTTGGCAGGTATTCAGTAGATCCGACAGATAATGTCATCCCTGTCTCACCCAAACCTGCACCTCCATCTTTTCTCTAAGGATCTGTACTTGTTCCCATTACACTATTTTTGCTAATATTTAAACTCTGATAACCTCAACCTGCACACTAATTTATGTATGAAAAAATGGTTAGGGCACACAAGTTCAAGCTGCACAAAGTAATTTATTCAAAAACAGAATCAACCACAAGCGCTTTCATCCTGCCAAATGTAGGACTTTTTCAAAGTGAATAATAAACTCCCCATCCCTACCATTTAAATTACTTTGTGCAGCCAGAACTTGTGTGCCCTAACCGCTTTTCTATTCATTATCGGTGACTGCTTTATGGTTATTTCAGCCTGGTTTTTGGTGGTACACTTATTTGTGTATCAACAACACTGTGTAATACAAATGAGATTATCGTGTTCCCCATCAACAGCACTCATCAGAGACCTAGCCAGAGCACATGACTGGTTCAGAAAGCAGCACCTAAATATCACTGAATGACAAAAGGAAGGCGAAGTTGCTTCACAAGCAAAACTCTGCTTTGCCTCTTCATTCTGGAAGGCCTCATCTCCAGTGCCATATAAAACAGAAACCGCACTGCAGGCTTATGGCTAGAGCTTGCTGTTTCCTTCTCATTTCATATATATAACCCCTAAAAGAAGCTGCTAACTATACTTAGAAGAGCCTACAGTATTGGTTTTGTACAAACTAATGAATCCTGACAAGCTCTAGGCAAAGGGATCTGCATACCTATGATAGTATTTTCTCAGTAAACGTAGTATGAGAAAGATGCAAGCACATGAAGTACCTTAGATTTTAACATTTCTATATATATTCCTTCCAGTTTTACCCAGATAAACAAGAATAATGCAAGTAATTACTCAAAACTAGTTTCTTTTATTTATTTTTTTTTTCTTTCATGACAGTAGTCTCAAACTAGAATTAGAAAGAATAAAAATTATTTTAGAGTTTGGAGGACAGTTTTAAAAGGCATTGATATGAAGAATCTCAATCATTCCTTTTGACTGATGTAAAAGTTGGCCACAGGGAATAATTATCTATTACATTGCTTCTCAAACAAAATGCACTGGGACATTTAGTACGTAAAAAACTAAACTCTCCGGCTGAATGTCCCCCAGCACATAACAGTACTAAGTAAGGA
>NC_056725.1:103340995-103396503 GCF_019279795.1 Protopterus annectens
TACTAAGATGATAGATTTTGTGTGTGTGTGTGTGTGTGTGTGTGTGTGTGTGTGTGTGTGTGTGTGTGTGTGTGTGTGTGTGTGTGTGTGTGTGCTCAAGTCTGTTTTAGTGAGAGGTGCAATATTTTACTTAAAGAGTAAAATATTGTCCCTCTGTCATTATTAGAAAGCTTTTTATGGAAGTTGACTTTGTGAGACAGAACCACAGAATGACAGAGAGACAGAGAGACAGAACTACACAGAACAACAGAAGGACAGTGAGACAGAGCCACAAAGCCAACTTCAATAAAAAGCATTCTAAGAATAATAATAATAATAATAATCACAATAAATTACAATCATCACTTTTTTGCTTGAATTATCAGTTACTGTTAATCTGTATTTTCTCTTTCTTCTCCTACCTGAAATTTTAAATAATTTTAATCTTACAATTTTTTTACTTGTTACAGGTGTTTCTTTGATTTTCTGTTGCTTACAAGAAGTGTCAGAAAAATTCACCTACCATTTAAAAAATCTTGCTTTTGCTTTTCTGTCAACATGAGATTAATAACTTTTCCATTCATTTTTGTTTTTTGTGCCTTACTGAGCACAGTTTGAAGAGTACTCAGAACAAATATTAACAAAACTACTGTTTCTTTTTCTCCAATATGGCCATCTGATCTCCACATACTAGACCCCAGTGTGTAGAAACAGAGACATAATATGAAACTCACACAGATACAAATAATTTTATATTACCAGTTTTGACTGCTTGCCTCAATCATATGTACTACCTGTAATGCTAATTGTACATGTCTGAACCCAGGAATGGAACGATGATTTTTGGAAATGCATGCCACCTTACAAACTGTTCTATTTCCTCAGCCCCCAACCTCCATCAAGAGTCAACAGAGATTTCTGATTACTACATTGAACTCTGGTATTGCTGCCTTCTCAAATATAATTGTTTTTTTTTTAATATGGTGTATACTGTGAATACAAAATTAAAGAGGCACCACAGATATTTAAAATCTTACATTAGATGCTAATGAAGCAAGGGAGACCGAGTGACATAAGACAATTTCATCCCTCTGAGCACAGATATATTTCTTGCTAGCTCACTTGCACTCTTAAAATTATTTCTGTGCTGGAAGCAGTCACATTTAGTGTTGTTGTATGAAGGAGAATGTTGCATCCCCCAAAGAGTACTTTGTACATCGTGTTACATTGTTTATACCTAGCTATGCCATTGCTTACATGACCCCACAATTATACCCATCTGGACAGGTAAAAACTAGTTTTGTCACTTCTTATCCATCTATAATCTCTGCCTCTGTGGTCTCATATGTATCACTGACCACTGCATTTTTGTCAGTGTAACACTATGCAAACTGGTGCCAGTACATTGGTGGTGGGCTGCTTTAATGAGAGCTGCTACTAGACCACCAAATGAGATGACCATATCAGACAAACATTAATGCAAAGTGGACAGGGAAAGGATTCAAAAGGGTCCATGACAACCCAAAATGGTTTTGTTGCATTTTGCTTTCTGTTACAGTTTGGATAGTAGACTTGCATGATAAAAGTGAAAATTAAAAGAAAAGTGAATCAAAGATCATTCCAAATGAAGTGAGCTTTTGCTTCAAGTTATTAAATAAATGTATAAGTAACAGTTTAGATGGAATGTAGCCTTGAAGATTGCAGCCAACACATACAGGGCATAAAGGTGTCAACACTTTTAATTGCAAAAAGAACTAACCTTTTCTTGAGCCCAGGTATTTAAGTTTTAGTTCATAATTTAAATGCAATTATATTCACTAAATGTGTGTGTGTGTGTGTGTGTGTGTGTGTGTGTGTGTGTGTGTGTGTGTGTGTGTGTGTCTTTGTGTGTGTGTGTGTGTGTGTGTGTGTGTGTGTGTGTGTGTGTGTGTGTGTGTGTGTGTGTGTGTGTGTATGTGTGTCTCGCTAATGACACAGGGTCAATATTTTACTTAAAGAGTAAAATGTTGTCCCTCTGTCCTTATTAGAAAGCTTTTTATTGAAGTTGGTTTTGCGAGACAGAACCACAGAAAGACAGAGAGACAGAGCCACAAAGCCAACTTCAATAAAAAGCATTCTAATAATAAAAAAAGAGGGTGAGGACTAAATTAGGAAATACATAAGAAGAACATGTGAGAATGATGACAAAGGACAGGATAAAGAATCGCTAACAAAAAGGGAAGTGAAAGTAAATGAAAACTATTCTGGAAAGTAATGCTACATGATTCCAACATCCTACAAAGACATACAGACACTTTCAAAGGAAGGATCACAATGGTGATAATGAAGATTTGGACTACCAAGACAAAAGGATGAGACATAACAGAACCTGAGTACAAGAGATATGTGAAGTACAGGTTTGGGCTTGCAGTATACATAAGTGAAGGCATCAGGTGTGAAGTTAATGAAGAGGGTAAAGTAGAAATTATTCTGCTGAAGACTGAAAGGGAAGAATTAGCCAGGAAAAGTAAAGCTTATGGCCAGAGGAGAAGGACAATGAGTGAGGACTGATGGACAGGCATGGCATGCTCTGTACCTGACAGTGATTAACAGCATGCCACAGTAATCAGTGCTGGGACTGTTGCTCTATAGTGTGCTTGTCTCCAATGCAAGGAAGGGCGCCAAGTACATGATCATACAGTTTGTGGATAACATCAAGGTAAGGGTGCCATGAGTTTAAAAAAAAAAAACAAGGTGGGGTGTATGAGTGTAAAATGACTCTAATGTCGGAGCCATGACTGTAGAATAACACCAGGTGAAGGACTGTGTGTGTGTGTGTGTGTGTGTGTGTGTGTGTGTGTGTGTGTGTGTGTGTGTGTGTGTGTGTGTGTGTGTGTGTGTGTGTGTGTGTAGAATAATGCCAAGGTAGGAGCCATAACTGTAGAATGACACTAAGGTACAGTGGCTGTGATTGTAGAATAACATCAAAGCAGGGGCCATCATTTTTGAATAACACCATGGCAGCTAGGCTGGAAACAGTTGATCTGCTGTGGCGACCCCTAACGGGAGCAGCCGAAAGAAGAAGAAGAAGACCATGGCAGCTAGGCCATGAGTTTAGTAAAATAATGCTAAGGTGGAAGCTGTGAGTATGAAATAACACCAGGGTAAGGAGGACTGAATATAGAATAACACCAAGCTAAGGGAGGGGCCATGGTTGTATAAGGAAAAGATACTCAGCAAAAGATCTGTTAAAACTAAATCAATTGCTGTTGAAGTCACAACTAGTATTTATTGCAAACAAATGCAAAGTATTACACATCTGACACAACAATCTATGAAAGAAATATGGAGTACAGTGTGAAATTAGTGCAGACCAGACAGTAAAATGATTAGAGAGTGGTGACAACAGGTCAAGTTCAGACCAGAAGTGTTGCAGTTAAAGCCGGTAGGATGCTTTGCAACATCTTGAAGAGACTAACCAAAAAACAACAAAGCCACAGTTGTGGAGCTAAAAATACTCAAGAAACCAAACCAAACTCAGTCAACACAAAAGCAGATGAAAAGTAATCAGTAAACGATATAAAATTTGATTGATTTATTCATGAAGCAACAATCAGTTAAGTGCTTTCATCTCAAAAAACGAGACTTCATCAGAACTGTTGCAGATCACAAAATAACTTATTTTATACTTAGCCACATCAATTAAACAATTATTGTTTCAATCAATTATCTCATACTAAAAGTAAAAATGGGGAAGTTTATTTAATTAAAAGAAATAACAATGAATATATATATATATATTTATATATATATATATATATATTACACACTTAATACACATTAAAACATAGTTCATTTTTATCTATGTAATTTATAAAGTGCTTTTATAAATATTTTTTGAGTACCGTGAACTATGGTGGCAGTTGAGACTGAATGCCCTGTCCTCCCTGGATTGCCTGATCAAGTGTCATTGCTCCCAATTTTGAAATTAAGGGCTGCCAAACTTTAATGTAACAATATAAATTTCTATACACCTTTTTATGTCTTTTATATCCCTCCAGCCTCAATTATTACCAATTTTAATTTTACACATATTATTAACATCATTACTAAGTTAATGTTTGTTTATATATATTTAAACTATTGAATACATTTTTCTAAGCTTCCTTTTGAGCACTTTATAAATTATATTTATAAGAATGAACTGTTATTTTTTTAAATGCATACTAAATGTGCAATATATATATTTATTGTTTTTTTTTCTATTAAATGAACCTCGCCATGTTTACTTTTAGTATGAGATAATTGATCGAAACACTAGTTTTTTAACCAATGTTGATAAGTATAAAAGAAGTTAGTTTGTGATCTGCATCAATTCTGATGAAGTCTCGTTTTGCAAGATGAAAGCACATTAAATTGATCATATTTTATATCATTTACTGATTCCTTTCGATCGGTATTTGTGTTGACCAAGTTTGGCTTGATTACTTGAACATCTTGAAAAGAACTGACTCCAGGTTCAAGAAAGTCATTCTTTTGCTGTACAGACCAGAGGTCAAGCCGTATATGGTGTGATGTGTGTAGTTCAGTAATCCACAGAGGGTAAGGGACACAGGATTCTAAGAGATGATACAAAGGAACACAACAGTGGTAATAATGGCTGCAGAGATTGGGGGGCCTGGACTAGTAAGGACTCGGTAGAATATGTTCCAGAAAAATAATAAAATAAATGATTGTGAAAGGGTATAACTAAAGAGAACTACTGGGGCTGAAAGGCAGTCCAATTGCAAAAAAAAAAGAATTTAAAGCTACACAAGAGTATTTCACAGAAAAAATGGTCAGTGTATGGAACAGATTGTCAGAATGGCTGGTGGGTGCAGCTCAGTGGACATATTCTAGAAATAAAAATCCTAGGACTAATGGAGGAAGGAGATGGGGATGTGAGGCAGTTGCTGGTTGATGCCGGTAAACTACAGTCAAGCTGCACAGACAATCCTGTCTCTTTCTGTAGACACTGTATGTGTTAATGTAAGCATGTCTCACTCTAAGCAGCATTTTTAGATTCACTCTGCATTATTCCTCTGTTTCCATGCTACCTCTAAAGTCCATCAGTGCAGTGTCCACTGTGACAGGAAAGATTTCTCTGATGCAAGCTTAGAACTCTGGAGTTCCATTTCCTTTCACATTCATGCAACAACCACTTGGGCTGAATTAGTGGAAACTAAGAGCACTGCTTGAGCAAATTATAATGTAGAAATGTCAAGAACAGAAACTATATCAGTCAGTTAGCTTCACTAGTTATACAGCAAAAGTAACCAGCACCAGTTATACAGCAACAGTAAAAAAAACACAGTTATATGGCAACATACCTTTCAACTTCTTTTCTCAAGAATTCTCAACATAGGCAAAAATAAGGGCTGGACAAAAGGCCCAAAAGCAGGCACAATTTTTAATATTGCACTATTTCACTTAAAAAGCTAATTGAACAACAGGTTTTTAATCAACATGCATTTACTGAACAATACTAAGAAACTCTACTGGAATTATTGACTGACTGTAATCCTCAGTGGTTTACCAGAAATCAAATGTTTTATAAAGGAGAGGGCAAACATGTGCATGTAGTGTTAATGGTGCAACAGGTAGCACACTTGCCTTTTGGTGTTGGAAAACCAGAAGGCTGTGGGTTTTATTCCCACTCCAGGTGATTGGACTGCTGACACTGGAGTGCAGCATTAGTGGAACTCCTGAATGTGCTGTCTTCGAATGAAATGTTATAATGAGGTTCCAGTGCTTGAGTTGGTGGTAACTGAGGTGGATGTAAAAAGATACGTGGCACATATCAAAAAGAGTATGGGTTTGTGTTATTTATATATACATCTTAATATATCACACTCCTTCCATTCTATTCATGTCTAGAATACTTACATTTGTAGTATTCACAATATGTATAACATTTTTGATATTTTACATCTTCAATTTCACAAACATATCTCTCATTCCATCCCCCATCCTTTTCTCTATAACCATCTTTTTTATTTTAACAATAAAAGCAATGTTGCAAGGATTAAGCTGTCTTCATGAAAAAAACAAATATCAAGGCACAAAAACAAGTCTCTTGATGTTTTCATGCCTTGGTCTTTTTATTTCAACCAACACAGTTTAATTATCCCTACTATTATAGACATCAATTCATCATATCTTCTTTTCCACTGAAGCCATACAACTGTTAATATCTATCCCATTTGTCAACTTCACAATTTTTTTGTTTGTTTTTTATGTTTCCCATACACTTTTATATCCATGTTTATGATTTTTTCAAAAGTCTTACTTCTTTTTTACAATACAAAAAACATTGTCATTTTTTTTCTTCAGTACAATCTTTACATTTTTCGTTCCTCCACTGCTTAATATGTCATACTACTTTTTTTATGGGCAAATTATATAACAATAGCAATTTTCACAAAAAAAAAATCCCCAGCCTCATAAAAATCTTCAGATCTTTCACTTCTCTTTTTATTGCATTTTAATTTCATCCTTGTGATCTTTGCATGAATATATTAAATAATATTCTCCATTATTGTGTTATATCATCCCTTTCTAAAAATGGTGCTAGTGGTGAGGACTGAGGCTTCTTGATTACTGGCCTAGTGCAAGGGTGTCACATATTAATTGTTTGGCAGTGGTGGGATACCCACATCACATATTAATTAGTTGACAGTTGTGAGTTAGCTACATCACATATTAATTGGCTTGTAGTGGTGTTGATATTGAATTACTGTAACCTGTGTACAGTGGTCACTGAAAGTGTTTGTACTCTCAATCAGCCACACAGTGAACATTCAGAGTTCATATCACAATTGTTTTATGTTTTTGTTAGCGTAGTTAGTCAGGGAGAGCTTGCAAGCATGTCAGCAGAGAAGTATGGCAAGCTGACAAGGAGCCAGTTGGTTGCGATGTGCCAGGCTAAAGAACTGGTGCATGCCAACCTGACTAAAGCAGACATGATCGCAGCTTTAGTCGCAGCAGGATTGCAGAATAGCAACCAGGAGGACAATCAGACTGGCCTTGGAGATATATAACTCTCAGAGAATGGAAAGCTCAACCTTTCATCTGGAGTTAAAGATACTTGAGCTGGAGGCCAAACATTTGGAAATAGAGGCAGCAGAGAGACTGAGGCATCTAGAGACTGAGGAAAATGAGAAACTGCAATGTCTGAAGGCTGAGGAAAATGAGAAACTGGGACACCTGGAAGCTGAGGAGAAGAAGAGGCAGAGGCAACATGTAAAGGAGATGCTGACTCTTCGCCAGAGTCATGGAGGTAATGGGGAAGGGAGTAACCGAACCCCAGAAGAAACAAAGGTCAGTAAATTTCTTCCACAATTTGTAGAGGGGTGTACTTTTGATAGTTTCATTCATATGTTTAAAAGAGTATGTAAACAGTATAATGTTGACCAAGGGCTCTGGGTATGGTTCCTGACCCCCTTACTCCATGGTAAAGCTGTAACTGTTATCTTAAAATTTTCTGATACTGGTTGTTTAAATTATAATGTTGTAAAGAACTGTTTGCTAGAATGTTTTAAGTTAACACCTGAATCTTGTAGGAAAATGTTTCATGAGCATAGAAGCAAAGCAGATGGAAGTGTGTGTGAATATGTTGCTGAACTAAGCACTTATTTTCATAGGTGGGTGAGTGGATGTCAGGTCACCACTTTTGAAGGGCTGGTAGACCTTTTGGTGAGGGAACAAGCCTTTAGCACTTTGCCTGAGGACATGAGAATCTGGTTAGCTGATAGACAATGCAATACTGTAGATGAGTTGGGGAAGAAGGGAGACCTATAACTAAGGGACATCCAGTGCTGCTCATGGGCCTAAGGGAACCCATGATGGGCAGCCCAGACTGCCCCAACAGAGTCTGCCAGTAGCAGGAGAAGCCACTAGTCCAGGTACACATCCAGGACCAAGGGTTAAATGTTTTAAATGGAACTAGTGGGGCCATATAGCATACAGATGTCCACAGAGGCAAGGTGGGGAACAAAAGGTGGGAGAGCCAAAAAGTGGGAATGACAAAATGCCAGCAGTAAGTTGTCTCGAGACAACAAGGATACCAAACTACCTCAGAAGGTTATATCCTATCTTAGTGAATGGGAAAGAGGCCATGGCTAAGTGAGACACAGCCTCTGACCTAACCATTGTGACATCTGCAATGGTTACAGAGGAACAATACTTGCTTGGGCAATCTACTCCAGTCAGAGCTTTAGGAGGGACCCCATTCCAAATGCCTTTGGCTAGGGTTCACCTTGACTGGGAGGGTGGAAAAGCAAGCCAGCAAGTAGGTGTGTTTGAGGATATCCCTGCAGATGTCCTGATAGGGAATGATTTTGATAATGCAGTACCATGTGTTCATGCAGTTACACACAGTCAGGCTTGGAGACAAGCATGTGGGTCTGGTAGCCTGGGGAGACCCACACAGACTGCACACTTGCAGCCAGAACTAGTGAGGTGGTTACTTCAGGGAGAGAGCTACCCTGTAGCAGTGAGATGGAAGGTGAGCCACAGCTGCTTGTGGGTACTGATGTTCCCTTGGACAGAGTGACTGCAAGGGCAGAGGTGAGTAGTAGTAGTACCCAGGCTGACAATGAGGTACCGCTGTCAGAGGTTACCAGACTTCCTGTGGTAAGGGAGCTGGGATGGGTTACGAAGAGAGAGTTGAGACAGGCTCAGATTACAAGGCCTGAGGGAGGTTGCTAGTGAGGCACCTGATTCTCTAAGGAAGGGGGAATCTGTATACCGAGACAAAGGGTTACTGTATAGAGAGTGGATCCCTGAGGGAGAGCTAGAAGGTGAGAGGGTACAGCAGTTGGTAGTGCCTAGAGCATACCATCTGGCACTTCTAGCCATAGCCCATGATATTTCCTTTGCAGGTCATATGGGCATATTATGCAAAACCTCTACTGGCCTGGGGTTTCCAGAAATGCAACAGGGTACTGCAGGACCTTTGAGCAGTGCCAAAAGGCAGGCAAGGCAGGAGACAAGGTGAAAGCTCCTTTCATGCCTTTGCCTGTGATTCAGGAGACATTTCAGAGGGCAGCTATGGATATTGTGGGGCCTCTGAGTTCCCCAAGTTCCACAGGGAAAAAGTATATCCTAGTGGTAGTAGATTATGCTACCAGATGCCCTGAGGCAGTGGCTCTGTCCTCCATTGAGGCAGAAAAGGTAGCAAATGCCTTGTTACCGATTTTCAACAGGGTAGGTTTCCCAAAAGAAATAGTGACTGACAGAGGTGCCAATTTCATGTCAGACCTGCTGGCTTGTCTGTGGAAGTACTGTGGGGTGAAGACCTAAAGACCACCCCCTACCATCCCCAGACTATTGGTCTTGTTGAGATGTTAAACTCTACACTCAAGAGGATGTTACAGGCATTTGCAGACCAGTTTAAGAGGGACTGGGACAAATATCTGCCCCATCTGTTGTTTGCTTACAGAGAAGTTCCCCAGGAATTCATAGAGTTTTCACCCTTTGAGTTGCTGTATGGGCATAGGGTGAGGGGACCTCTAGATTTGATTCAAGATGAGTGGGAGGGCGAGTATGAATCCCACAAGGAGTCTGTTGTGGCATATGTCCTAAACCTCAGAACAAGGCTCAGAGAACTCATGGACTTGGCCCAGGAGAACCTGGCAGACGACCAACAAAAGAAAAAGGTCTGGTATGACAGGAATGCTCAAGTTAGAGCATATGCTTTAGGGCAGCAGACAATGGTTCTCATTTCTGTCAGACACAACAAGCTGCAGGGAGCTTGGGAGGGATCCTGCAAGGTGGTAAGGAAGGTCAGTGATGTTAACTACATGATATAACTGTTAGGCAGGAGGCAGGGGTACAAACTGTACCTTGTTAACATGATAAAACCTTACCATGATAGGGAGGCCCTTGTGTTGAGTATTGGCAGTGGATGGCAAGAGGAGTCTGAGGCTGAACTGACCCCTCAGTGGATGGGTTAGCAGTGTCCCAGCAGCTATCTCCTACCCAGGTTTGAGAAATCTGAGCAGTGTTACATGAGTTTGGGGACATGTTCACTGGGAAACCAAGGTACATCCACCTGGTGCAGCACCATGTGTATACAGGACCCCAAAGGCCTATAAACAGGTCCCTTTTTGGGTGCCTGACAGAGTCAAAAAGACTCTGAGGGAGGAGATACAGGAAATGTTGGAACTAGGTGCAATAAATCAGGAGTCCAACAGTCCCTAAGCCTCCCCAGTAGTGCTGGTACAAAAGAAGTATGGCTGCACCATGTTCTGTGTGGACTACAGGAAATTAAATAGTCACACAGAGTCAGATGCTTACCCCATACCTAGGGTAGATGAAGCCCTAGAGCAGCTGGGCGGGGCTAAGTATCTTATCACTACTGATCTTACCAAGGGTTACTGGCAGGTGCCCTTGACTCCCAGTGCTAGAGAGAGGTCAGACTTTATGACTTTATTTGGCTTGTATGAGTTCACAAAGATGCCCTTTGGGATGAAAAATGCCCCAGCGACTTTCCACAGGCTGGTAGATTGTATCCTTGCAGGAACAGGAGATTTTGCCCTTGGTTACCTAGATGATATTGCCATCTACTGGCATTCTTGGCAAGAGCACTGTCAGCATGTCAGGGAGGTGCCGGGCAGACTACAGAAGTCAGGCTTGACCATTAAGCCCAGTAAATGCCAGATGGGTATGGCAGAAGTCTCCTACCTGGGACATAGAGTGGGAAGTGGTAAGATCAGGCCAGAACCTGCCAAAGTGGAAGCCATTCAGGCATGGCCTGCCCTTAATACTAAAAAGCAGGTGAGGACATTTTTAGGGACAGCAGGGTACTACAGAAAGTTCATCCCCAGTTATAGTACCATAGCTGCTCCCCTCACAGATCTGACAAGGAAAAACAGACCAGATAAGGTAGTGTGGACCCCAGTATGTGAGCAAGCATTCCAGAAGCTTAAAGGATCTTTAGGAGGACCCCCTGTGTTAGCCAGTCCAGATTCCAGCAAAGAATTTGTTGTGCAGGTGGATGATTCAAACCATGGGGTGGGGGCTGTACTTATCCAGGTTTCTTCAGAGGGAAAAGAGCACCAAGTGGTTTATCTCAGTCATAAGCTCCAATCCAGTGAGGAATGCTATGCAGCTGTAGAAAAGGAATGCCTAGCCATAGTGTGGGCACTGCAGAAACTTCATCCTTATCTGTATGGAAGGAAATTCACTGTAGTTACAGACCACAATCCCTTAACATGGCTACATTGAGTCAGCCAGCAAAATGTGAAGTTACTAAGGTGAAGCCTAGGGTTGCAATAATATGATATGACAGTGCAGCGCTGCAGTGGGGTTAGCAATGCCAATGCAGATGGGCTTTCAAGACAGGGAATGGGGTAATGTATTCCCAGATAGGCTCAACTCTCTCAAGCAACATTTCTCATGGGTCACTTGAAAAACTAGCTTGAGTTTTCAGGGGGGTTGTGATGTTGCAGCCCAGCTAGCTGGAATTTTGTAAATAATTCTATGTTACTTGCAAATATTACTATGATTTATATAGAACTGTATGTTATGTAGTGAGCTTCAAGAATGTAACCACAGTGTACCCTACTGGAAAAGAACAGAAATGAATATAAACTATATATCTGTGCAAATGTATGTTTTAATCATAGAAGCTGGAACATACAGCGTTAACTTGCAAAACTTCAAGAAAATAAGTTGAAATTAAAAGTGTTTTATGATGTGCTATAAAAGTTAGTTAATGCAGCATAGACACAATGTCTAGAGCTAGAGGTTTTCCTATTGTCTTGAAACAGAAATAATTACTAGGCTTCAAATGTAAAAGTGTTTAATTGTTTTATGACTTCCAGTTCTAGGCAAACAACTGAGAGATATGTATTTTTCACAAAGAAATGTTAAATTTTGTTAAGTTTCTGTTAGCCTGGGAACTGAAGGCAGGTGACAAAGAGTGATGTAATTGGAGCTAACCCAGCAGTAATGTTGATTATTAATTTAAGAACTCTCTCAGAGAACGTCTGTGCATTTTGTATCTTGTCTTGGATCTAGAAACATCCACTCATCATCAGCACTACATTTGCCTTGCTCTGTAAGTTATTTATTCAGAGATAGTTAGGAATATAGTAAAGATTAGTTTAGCTGTTTTCTGTATTTATTTGAGACTGTCCTGCAATGTTGTTTTAAAATATTTCCTGTGATTCTGAACTCTGTAGTTACTGTGTTGTTTGAGTATTGTCTTGCTCTTTTATTATTTATTATTAAATATATTTAAACCTTTTAATTGTGGCTGGTTTGTGTAGAGATATTTAAGCTATTAGAGTACTTGCATATTGATTTGATGACACTGTATAGGTAACTCCAAAAGCCTTAGTCTTGGTCACACTTACCATTTGGATAATAGTAACATTGCACAGTAGGACTGGACACCCTTTGGTAAGGGCCTTATAGCAGCTGATAAGTAAGGGTGGCTCGTGGCAGCTAGTACTACCTTATAGTTTGGGCATACCAGGGCATAGCTAGTAAACCTGTGCCAGCCTTTCCTAGGTGTGTGTGTGTGTGTGTGTGTGTGTGTGTGTGTGTGTGTGTGTGTGTGTGTGTGTGTGTGTGTGTGTGCGTGTGTGTGTGTGTGTATATCAATCAAATCTCAAAGTGTGTGTGTGTGTCACCTACTTGGGTGGGGACACAAAGTACTGGTTGGACAGAGAGGGTGCTGGAGGTCTTAGCTTGGCCACTCAGCTGAGATCTTAACCCTATAGCTTTGCCAGTGGGGAGTCTTATCAGGGATTTGGAGAAAGAGGGAGAAACCAGCCCCAGATTGAGTGTGATCTCTGTGTGCTCTTAAGAAAAATAGTACTTTACTGTGTGTACTTGTCATCCTCCCTGTGTGTCTGCCCCTCACTGGTGCTAGTGATGAGGATTGAGGCTCCTTGATTACTGGGCCAGTGCAGGGGTGTCAGAGGAGGGAGAAGGAATACACAACAATTCAGACTCCCTTACCTGCAGCGGATGTGTCAACCACAATACACTTACAAAGTGTAGAAGTAATTGTAGTAAGTTTTGAAATGAAAGTAAGCCACACACATTTCTCAGTTTCTGTTCACTAATATCCAAACACCCCTGCCTTTGATGAAAACTGTATATTACTGTCATTTAATATTCTCATATATCTTAAGGACAATGATACAAAATGCCTTACAGACTGCATGAATGAGATCACTGCTCAGATAGAGGAATGAACAGAATACAAAGAGAAGACAAAGCTACATTGCTGCAAACAATACTCATAAATGGTTGTGCGATCAGTCATCACACTAAATATGTAATTATGTTCAAACAACTGAGAGTGTACAAGTGTTATATGTCTTGTTAATATTTTGGATGAAACAGGACTTCCTTGTATGCACAATGATTTGCATTCTTACTGTAAAGCTGTTTCTGTGGCAAAGAGGGATAAGACGCCCTTACTGTATGTTGTAGGTTCATTGGCCTGACAGTTCAAATCCAGACTTATATAAAAATCTTTAATGTCTGCTAAAATTTATTTTTTAATATTGTTTTTTTTTTTATTACTATTTGCACAGCTCACAGCTTAGCACAAACATTGGGAAATAGTTAAATACAATAAAATTAATGTAATGTACCTCTATGATAAATAATGCATAAACCTGTGAATTTCATATGTGTGTGTAGCATACCTGCTAAATACAGTGAATCACACAGTATATACTATCTGTAGATCATAGTTCAGGTCCCACTTTTGTCTTTTAAGGGTGAAACCTAATAAACACTGCTCATAAGTATAAAACAAGGTGAGATTGCTTGCCATGTTTGCATGTCATTTAACTTCATGCAAACCTAACGTAATGGCTCACACATGAAGTGAACAGAACACTTGCAGACAGGAAGCAGATGTTCTCGATTTCAAAAAGGATGCATTGCTGCATCTTTTGCTTTCCAGCTTTCAAACCTGCTAAGCGACATTGGGTGGCAGTTAGCAACCTCTCCCAACACCTGCAGGTCTAGAACACCTGTAGAAAGAAAGCAGACAGTAGACACTTTCAAAACAGGTACATTGTATCTTGTACAGTCTGCTGTTGTGCAAACATGGTAAGCAGCATTGTGCCGTGATTAACACACATACCTAAGAATAAATATGAAACTATACAGCTGTGTCATAACTGTTCCTGTGGCAGCAGGTACAAGTGCAGGGCTGAAATACAGGTGAGCCTGGGTTCTAATCCTGCAAAGACCAAAGTTTTATTCCTGTTGTTCCAGTTTACTTTATATTAAAATTAACATGAAAACAATAATCAAACATAGAAATAACTGCCTACAGCAGGTGCATTTTATATGTATGTATATATATATATATATATATATATATATATATATATATATATATATATTTATATGTTTACTATCATTTAATTGAAACAGACTCAGTCAAATGGTCATATTATCCACAGATGTCCATGAAAATGCACATTGCTGAACTCTGGAATTGCCAAAATACATGTTGAATGTGACCTAGAGACGAGCTTTAACATGGGTCGAGATAGGGGCAAGATTTGTACTTTGGCAATATCAGAATTTGACGTTGCCAACGTTCAAGGTTCGGGTTTCACATGAAGTGGATTCAACCGAGTCCACTTCGATTAAATGATAGTAAACCTATATACATATATATATATATATATATATATATATATATATATATATATATATATAGGAGCACTACACAATCCTGAAAGCCCAAAATCCTGAAGTCCAAAATCCTGAGACCAAAATCTTGAAAGTTCAAAATACTGAAAACTCAAAATACTGAATCTCATAATACTGAAAACACACAGGATGCCAACACTTACTATATTTATATATACAAAATGTGTAACTGTGGTTATCAGTAAAATTGTGGTTCTACAATTACACATTTATTTTCTGAACTGTCATGTCACACACATACATGTTTAAACACTCAACTCTTTAATGTATGTATATAAGCAATGAGCAGCTCTGACAAACAAGGTCTCAGTTACAACAGGCACTAGGCACAGTAATGACTGTAAAAATACACTTGTAGTCTAGCCTTTCCTGTGGCAAGTGATGTAAGGTAATGCTCACAATACAGGTAAGCCAGGGTTCTAATCCAGCACAATCACAATTTTATTGATGCTTGTTTACTTTATTTATAAATCTCAGTAAATATGTATAGCAGTGGAGGTCATATGAATTGCATGTGTGACAGAGGGTCTACTGAATATTCTGATTCTGTATTTATATTTGTCTTCTCTATTCTTGGATGGCCTTCAGACCTGAATGATAGTGAAACACACATGAATGTATCAGCCAGGACTT
Organism: Protopterus annectens; assembly: GCF_019279795.1. Classification (NCBI taxonomy): domain Eukaryota; kingdom Metazoa; phylum Chordata; order Ceratodontiformes; family Protopteridae; genus Protopterus; species Protopterus annectens. Next base: position 103,356,323 of record NC_056725.1, read on the forward strand.
TGTTAGGTCACACGGATGCATGTTTGACCCTTCACTCTGTCATGCAGATTTAGATATAATTCATGAGCATTTCCAACAAGCACTTCTTCTGTTGCAAGAATGAAAAATCACCTATGTTGAATAATATATTTTGTCGTTAATTCATAGGTTTTAATCCCACATTCTACGAATTTATTTTATCAGTGTGTAAAGCTACACAAAAAGTGTCAGGTCATAAAATTTATGCCCCCAATACATGTCTGCAAAGATGAATCAATTAAGAGTTATAGCAGCAACCACCCCATCAACAAATGCCAACCATCAGATTGACTTGGCACTGTTGCTCTCTGCTTAATGCCATGTGAATGAAGTTGGCATTGTTATTCGAGTTTGTGCACGAGCAGTAAATGCTATAACATGAACTGTCAGGAAAGCACTATTATCTGTTGCTGTTTGCCCTGACTGGACATGTTTGGAGGCAGAAAGGAAGGTGACCAATTTAGGGCTGAAAAGTGGGGTGTTGAGGAGTCCAGCATCTTTATTGGACTCCTTGTAAAGTACCATAGGTTCATAGGTTCATAGGTTGGTACTAGGCTATCGGCCCTAGAGCCTATACAAGCCTAGCCATAACAATTCCCTGGATATTTCTTCCCACAGTATATACTTCCCTGGACCCCTATCTAGCAGGGCGACTGACATGATCTCCGGGGTGAATTTCCTATCTCCCATCCAATCATCAAGGTTCCTTTTGAAGAGGGCCAAGGAGGTGCTCTGCTTGACATGTATGGGCAGTCTATTCCAGAGCATGGGGAGTCTCTGGGTCAGGAACCTATCCCTCCAGCATGTTTTGTTCATTGTGATGACAAGGTTTAGATCCCTGGAGCGTGTGACTCTCAGGGATTGGGATTTCTTTAAGTGGAGCATGTCCAACAGCTCAGGGTTTGACATGGCCTTGTATGTTAAGCAGAGATTGCCTCTGAGTAGACGATAGGCCACAGAGTATAGCTGGAGTTTTTTTAGATGGTCAGCATATGGCATCTGCTTTAGGCCTGTGATTCTTTTAGTGAGGTATTTCTGTGGCCTTTCCAGCTGCTGCAGATGTCTTGTGAGGTACATACCAAACAGGGCATTATACTCTATAATGGGTCTAATGAGGGATGAGTACAGTGGGACAATGACTTCCTTTTTCTGGATGAAAAGCCCTTAGTGATAAGGTGTGCCACATAGAAGGATTTTCTGACTGTTGTGGCGATGTGGTTATTGAAGGTGAGACCACTATCCACCTGTGTCCCTAAGTCTGTCGTCACACTTTCAATGTTTAGTGTACTGCCACCTTTGTGGTAATTCATGGGTATATGTTTTTTTCCAAAGGGGATAACTATACATTTCTTGGCATTAAGTTTGAGCCCATGGCTCTGGCACCAGGCATCTGTTTCTGTAAGGCCCTTTTGTAGAATATCCACATCATTTGGGGATTCAATAATGGCTCCCAGTTTGCAGTCATCTGCAAACTTTGTTAGCCAGAGTCCCTTAGTGTTGCCCTGCACTTCAGAGAAGTAGATGCCAAACAAGAGTGGTCCCAGGACTGAACCCTGAGGTACTCCACTTGTCACTTGTCTGGAGCTGGATTTGGAGTTGACTACTTTTACAGTCTGGTTTCTCTCAGTAAGCCAGTTGGCAAGCCATCGAGTGATGTAGGGATTTATGCCCAGCTTAGTAAGTTTATCTATGATTCCAGAGTGGGGGGATGGTGTCAAAGGCCTTGGCGAGTTCCAGATAGGCTGTGTGGACTGCATTACCCTCATCCACAGCTCTGGAGACTGATTCGACAAAACATTCTGGAGACACCACAGCTGAAGGCACTTGCCAGTGGACTATACAGGCTCCCAGCACAAGTATAAGGCATGGAATAGTCTGGCCAAGGCTGTCTCCAGTGCAACTGACATCCCATGCACTGGAAAACAGTGCAGGCACCACTTTAATGACCTGAAAAGGTGCAAAGATAATACAGTCAAGCAGTGGTTGGCTGAGTTTAGGACTGGTGACATCCCACAGTTGTGTAAGTCTACAGATAAAGGGAATTTAAACTAGATTGGAAGCATCATATAGGCAAGACTGGTATGCATAATGCTCTTCTCTTCTTCTCCGCTTTTTATTCCACAGCCAACCAGGAAATAATGGCAAATAGGGAAGCTCATGGTGAGCATTTGGAAAGACTGAGAGAAGCAAGGGGTATGTATGCAGCAGAACATAACTATTGCTGTTCTATACAGTAGTAGCAAATTAAGCATGCATAGGGTCTATGTTATAAGAACAAAAGATCAAACTCTTGAACGATCACATGCGCGATTATTTAATAACTCAAATCTGCTATTGTGGGGGGCTGCACCCCCCACACCCCCACTAAATATATAATTCTAACTCTGAGATCACACTACAGTGAGGAAAGGGCAAATATTCTGATCTTTACTGTAGTGCAAAAAAAAAAAAATAACAAATTTGAGTTATTAAATATTCGCTCATGTGAGCGTTTGAGAGTTTGATCTTTCGTTCTTATAACATAGACCCCATGCATATCCTAATTGTAAAATCAGGGTACAGGCGCCTAGGCAGCGAGACATTTCCCTGCAAAACATTTTGGCTGGGGACACATGGCTGAAGTGACATTCAGCTGCAGAGAAATATGGCTGTTTGTTTTCCCCCTGTGAATTTGGTTATTGAAGTTGTAGGTATGACAACACATTCTTCTCTTTGCCCACAGGGAATTTGCAAGCAGCCATATTTCTCTGCAGCTGAATGTCACTTTAGCCATGTGTCCCCAGCCAAAATGTATCGCAGGGAATTGTCTCGCTGCCTAGGTGCCTTAACCCGTAAAATCAACTATCCACGTTTCAGCCTGTAGCACAAGCCAATTGTAGGAGTCAATTCTAATGCTGTAGTCAGATGTTGTGGGTTCAAATATAACAAGTAACAAATATATACTCAAATAATTTAAAATATTGTACAATAATTTCAACAGAAGTGGCATAAATGCCCTGCTGTTAAATTAATCTGTATAATTTGATGAAGCATATGTGCAATATATGCACATTGTAAGGATTACTTTCAGCAATCATCAGTTATTGTAGTTCTTAAGAAGTATACTTAAATGTAACAGTGGAAATAAATTCTTATATTGTAATAATTCATTGTATGTCACATATGATGGTACTAATCAACTCTTTTTCTCTTACCCCAACCCTTATCTCTCTTTTTTTATTTTAATATGTGTGGTCACAATGTTTCGATGTCATCCATTTCTGACAGAATATACTTTACAGCACAGGGAAATAAGCCAACCACCACAGCTCAGCCTGCTCCATTCCACCGGCTCCTGCACCAACACCCAGCACATTTGGGACCTAACCTAGAAGTACTGCCTCTGCTACCCCTGCACTACCTGGGGCATCTACATCAGGTAGCATTACCAAGCAGCTGGTGCTGTGGTTCCCTATAGGAGTAGTTGTGGAGGTGGGGATTTTTTTCACCCACCAGGAGTTGCCAGGCTTAGTGCACAGGGTTGTGCACAGCACCACTGATGCACACCTATGCCAAAGGGAGAGGATGCTCTCTTTTATGGTCCATAGGAAAAGACATCAAGCACTCCAACAGCCAGTGAAGTAAGAGGTCAGTGATGACAGTTCTGCAGGTGAGGACTAGATTCTTACTGTCCCCATTCTTAAAAAATAAAAAATGGTGACGGCAGGAATCACCCCATCCCTAATTTAATAAAAACAAGTGAAATAAGCACTTTCATTTGATATAATAACCAAACTTCATTAGACCTTTGCCATTTTTTTATTTTCTAAGAGTCTTTTTTGCTTTTGTTGTTTGTTTGCTGTCTCTTACTGTCCCCATGCTTGACAGGCATGGGCATGCAGTATCCCCTCCCTGTCCCCAGTCATGCAGTCCCCCATCCTTTAGTGTCCCTCATCAGCCCTGTGTCTTGTCTTGTTGTGAGCTGAGTGGCCTAGAGGGCTAATTTACTATGCTGTAGTTGTTTGTCTGCATCTGCTTCCTCACCTACCCCACTTACCTGACCCAGAAATATCTATGCCCCTTACCCAACATTCCTCTCTTAATGAAGTAAAAATATAAAATGGGCACCTGTCCCACAAAAATATGTATCATCCCATACGTAGCTTTTCACTTCACACAGGTGTCTTCTCAGCACATATGATTCCATCCATTTGGCTATACAACATGACTGCATTGTTGTCACACCTCTTTGTTGAGGTGGCAGTCCAAATTCAGCTAATATTTTATACATATTTTCATTTTGCACTGTTGAAGAAGTGGATAGTTATAGTTCTTTCCTACCTCCCCTCTGCATATTTCTCTATTGCTTTTCAGTTATCCCCCCCCCACTTGCCCCCTATTTCAATACATTCCTATCTATACCATTTTAACACCTTTAATCTGGTCAAAAAATAGAATCCTACGCTACAAACATAAGTGAAATCAACCCAATGAAGGCATACACTTTTTGTCCTCTGTGTTTGCATGGAATTTGGCATTGCACACCAATACCGAGCAACAGTGAATGGCTCTTTGATGGTGCAGTTACCTCTATCCACTATCTATTAACACGCTGTACTAAGGTAGCAAACAGTGAAAGTAGAATAAATAATTATTTCTTGCATTATAAATACATATTAAAAACTGTTAGATACACCTGGATTCGAATCCTGTATCTTCTGGGCTCAAAAAGGAACCACTTGATATATTTACACCTGCTGCCAGAGAAGCAGCTAAACAGCAGGTGGGTTTCTTACACTCAGTACTATCCGCATTGCTGACTGCCATGTCTCTCATCTTAATGTGTTTGCATGGAGGAAAGCAAACCAATAGAACTGTCATACTGTTATCAGTGAGGCAGCAGCCCACATTTGCTTGCTAGTTAACTATGCACAAACAAGGAAAGTAGTATAAATCTTTATCTCGCATGCGCAAAGAGTTTGTCATCGATTGTGCAAACCAGCTGTTCAGCAGTGTGCTGTGGAAAGTGCAAAACAGCATGAATTATTGATGTTAACTGCCCACTTACTCTTTAACCCATGAAAGCACATGTAAAAACACAAACAAAGGGAAGGCACTTTTTAAGGAAAGAACACATATTTACACTATAGCTATGTGTTACCTGCACCCATGCACTTGAAACTTGGTCTCTCAGTTCTTGTTCCCAAAAATATCAACTACACTACAGAAATAAATAAAAAATGCTTTCTTGTATACCATGTACATTTTTATACTGACAATACAGGTGCAGATTTTCCAATACTTGTAGTTATGCAGACAGCTATTTGAATATAGTTTATAAATCTGTCTTTTTAAGGTATACCTGCACACTGGAAACACAACAGCAAATACTACACTTTGCACATTCATCAATCTAGTAACATGCAGATCTTTAATATCTTGACAGTCATACATGGTAGCCATCCATTTCAGACAGGCCTCCCAACATTCTCTCAAACATCCAATGATGATATCATCCACTATAAATTGTCCTGCAGCATTGTAAAAGTTAGACTTGTGCTATGGTGCTTGTGTTAAGTAGTGAGGTATGTAGCTGGTGCATCTAGTTAAGTGTGGGTTCTCACCTCACTGCAGTCAACCGGTGTGCATGTGTGTGTCAGTCTAGTCAGAAGAGCATAACTGTGTATCCTGCAGTTATGAGTATAATCCCATGGAGTACCAGTATTTTGACAGTTGTACATGCCTACAAATCCATTTTATTCAGGCCTCCCAACATTTTCTTTCAAACATCCAATGGTGATGTCATCCACTATAAATTGTCCTGCAGCATAGTAAAAATCAGTTTTGTGCCGTGGCACGTGTGGTAAGTACTGAGGTCTCTCTCTGGTGTACCTAGTAAGGTAGAAGTTCTAATCTCACTGCAGTCAACTGGTTTGTGTGTCTGTCTAGTCAGAAGAGCATTAGTGTGTATCCTGTAGCCATCAGTGCAATCCCATGAAGTACCAATAATCTGACAGTGTTACATGCTTACACATCCATTTAATTCAGGCCTCACAGTATCTTCTCTCACACATCCAATGATGATTTCATCCACTAAAAATTGTTGTGCAGCATTGCAAAATTCAGACTTGTACTGTTGCACTTGCATTAAATACTGAGTTCTCTAGTCGGTGCACTTAGATAGGGGTTTTGTTCTCACTGTGGTCAACATGTGTGCGTATGTGTTCGTTCAGTTGATTGAAATGCAAGAGACCATTTTACACCTGCATGTGTGTCACTGCTATCATCATTCCCTTCTCACCAGATGCTGATGATGTCATAATTTATAAAGTGTTGTTTGTCTGCACTCCAAGTCAGACTTGTGCTGTGATGCTTGTATTAAATACTGGGTTCTCTAGTTAGTGTACTTTGTTAGGTAGGGGTTCTGTTGTTATTATAGTCAACTGTGTGTGCATTCAACAATCACTATGGTAACAATTTTAGAATAATATTTGAGTCCACAGCTATATCCAGAGCTTCTCCAAACATCTTGTAGTAGCATGTAATGATTATGTCATCCTGTGTAACATACACGATGACAGTATTCAAGGCAAACCTGTGCTGAGACAGTAACATTAGCTAATGTGTTTGCAAGCTACTTTAACTACACATATACGTGTTTTAAGCTGACAATAGCCAACTTGCATGTCTATGCATACAACTATCACTTTCTATACAATTTTACACAGGGATTTGACTGAACATCCATGCCCTGCACTCCTCCCAGCATTTTCTCCAAACCATACAATGATGCTATCATATTCCATAAAGTGCAATGCAACAGTGTTACAGTCAGACATATGTGGTGTTGCTACTTTGACATTGCATGGCATTCATATTCTATGCCTACACAGGTGTAATGTTCAAATCAGGCCCAGTCTACCACTTTATGCATGGTTGGTGCTATATTATAGTCATTGTACGATCTTTATTTATTTATTTTATTTTATTTTATTTTTATTTTTACACTTGTTAACTGGGATCGTACGACTGGGGCCAGATAGCCTTTATTCAGTGGAAACCCGATGAAAAAAGCTCCAGGAAAGTAATTAAAAAAATAAGAAAAACCTAACAATTCAAATTGCAAGATACTTAGTACAAAAACAGAGAGAAATATACAATATGAATATACACAAGGCGAAAGTACAGTATTTTGAGAATGCAGTAAGAATATGTTTGGGAAATTTGGTTAACATTAAGTTTTTTACAAGGAATGTAGCAATGCCTAAAATAAACAAAAATCAGAGTAACATCATGGCATAGTACAAAGAACTCCTATACCCTTTTTTTTTACTTCTGTCCAGTTGAACAATATTATAACCAGGGGAAAAAAAAATCACAATTTGTAATATGAGGTTTTAGCCATGTCTCAGATAGAATAAGTATATCTGGGTTATATTGAGAAATCCAGGTTTGAAGGAGGGTACTTTTATTGACAATGTTTTGTATATTAATTGAAGAAAAGATATATCTTTGGAGGTTTGTGACCATAATGAGTTATTTGTGAGGCAGTTGGCAAGAGGGGGTGCTGTATAAGTATGGTTAGAGTGCTGTTGGCAAGGGCCTCGATTGGGGTGAATATCACCAGATAAGACTAGTATTGTGCTTTCAAATATTTGTATAAAGAAATATTTGCAAAGGAGCTGATGTTTTGTTTTGATGAGAGGTTGGACATTTGATATGTGTACAGTACTTTGAACTTGTGAAATGCTACAGTGGTATGGTTAAAGAGAGAGGGGGTAATAGGGATGGAGAAGTTATTTGTATGGTGGGTAGTGGGATATGAGAGTGTGGGAGATGGGGTGGTAAGCAGGTGAAGAGTATGGTAAGTGGTTAGAGTTGATAAAAGAATTAGAAATAGGAGGGAGAGAAATAGAGTTTTGAAAGGTATAGCCATGATTTAGTTTCATCTCAGAAATAATTAAAAGGCAACAATTTATTTAAGATTAGTAGAAGAAATCAGGAATTAACTGAAGGAGTTTTCTAAAGTGAGTGACTGAAAGAGTTAAAAGCAGGTAAGGCTCAGGAGGGGTAGGGAGTGGGTGTTGCAGTTAATGGTGATGTGAGGTATGAGTAGAGGAGAGGGATGTTATTGGCTAGTGTGGAAGTTAGGCAAAGCATGTTTAGCTATAAAGGAAATAATGTTGGGGGTGGGTGGGAATGGGGGTAGGGTAGGGGAGTGGAGCGGGCCTGAGAACCATGAGGGCGAACAGAGTGGGATGATTCAGAAAAACTGGACCAGGCCAGCTTCCAAGAAAATAATCAGGAAAACCAAGCTCAGTCAATTCCATGTCAGTGTGTCACAGTATCTTCCTAATAACTAAAAGTTTTGTGCTACTAATCTAGTACAATGCTGTGGAAAGGACCACTAGTTCTATAGGGAAAAGCAACACAAGTATGGGCTGCAAGTACATAGGTAAACATTTTCCAAGAGAAGGAAAGTAGTTTTAAGTAATTGACTTAGGAGCACAATAGGAATAGGAAAAAATGGAGGGGAGGGACCAGTAGTGTGCACTCTTACAGTAAAAGGCTACAGCAAAATGTCTTCAGTTTTAAGGACAGATTAAATACAACTCTAACATACACTAGTTTAGCTGAAAGCACTTTAGCATTCCACTGATACATGGTCTCACTGTGCAGGGTACCAGACAGCCTTTGGTTTAATGGAGGTTGGCCAGAGCACAGAATAAAACTTTTGCTGAGAGGACTGGAAATAAAAAGGAAAAGGAGGTAAACATTAGGTCTGAATTCTTAAAACACTCTGATTACCAAGTAACTAAGATAGAGGATGCAGGGGGAGAGCAGCATACCTTGTAAGAAATGACATAATTCTATGAGCAACACAAAATGCAAGGAAAGCAGAGAAAAAAAATTGGGATAGCACTTCATTTCACTTCCACTTGGGGTACCTTCCATGTAATCCCATGCATCCTCCTATTTCCTCTGGCCTCATAACATCCATCCTGCATAGGAGTTGAGGATATCCTCATGTCAAGTATGCATTTACATCTTCATGAAGCAGAGTCCTTCCATAAACGTTTTCAAGCCATCTCCAGACCACTGCATGTGTGATTGCTAATTCTGTCATGGTGTAATGTGCATCTCCCATATGGACAGTGGCAGAATGTAATGCAATCCAACAAATATACTCGTATACACAAATGGTCTTACTATCTTCCATAATATAGATATAGCAAATTTTATTTACATGGTACAATAATGGCTAGGATTCCATGTGATGTTTAACATTAGTCTAATAATGTCCTATGACCCTATGAACAGTTGACATGTCAATGTTGCTGTCACTGACATGTGCTATATTTTGGTGTGGATGTACAGCATGGCTACAAGAGGGTATTACAATCTGTGATGTGGGATAATGTATTGCTGGCCATTGCTACCATTGCATTACATGCTCCTTCTATAACAGTTGTAGTAATATGTCCCCTGATAACTGTTGACAGGGTATGATACATTTGTATGTATATTGTTGGTGTATTAAGACAATTGTTGTAGTGGAGCACAGCAATCTTCTATACAGTTTACATTCCACCGTCACAGTGGCACAGCACAGGTGTGCATATGTCTACATACCTTCATTAGATGCTCTGTGACACACATCAGTATGAATTCATACTTATTACATTGTTGTTAGATATATATATATATATATATATATATATATATATATATATATATATATATATATATATTTAGAGATTTATAAATGCATGTACACTTCTCTTTGCTAAAATATATGTAGGAAAATATAGTTAGCTGAAGGCATCCAACTATATATGTAATACAAAACATTTTTGTGTCTGGTACAACTTCAAGGAAAAATGCTGATAAGGATAACTCCTTAGACCCAGGTGCAAGAAATGAATAACTCCCTACCGGGTTGGAAACAGGAAAACAAATAATTCCCTAGAGTCACCTTGAGACAGAACACAAAGTAACTTAACAACAGACTGTATTACATCAACATCAAAAGACTGCTTTCATAAAAAGTGTATAGAAGGACATTAAAAGTGTATTATGTTGGATCTGATTTCTTGTTCAATCTATATACTGGAGATCATTCGTGCTGTTTGAAAAGTTTAACCTGAGACATTAAAACTGTAAACTGTACAGTGTTGTACATGTCTGTATATAGACAAGTTATTTTATTCGTACTGTGCAAGAAAGTTAATAATATACTGCTAAAAAGGTTATAGTCTGCAAAGGTTAGTCATTAATCAGACTTTTACTTTATCAAGGTACCAAAAGCAAGCAGCAGCATTCAGTAGGGACATCTGCATTTAAATTTTCAATGGCGAGCCTTGCCTGTATTCAAACATAGGGGGAGTGGTGCCTTGTATAAGGTTACTTCAGTAAAAGTGCAGTAAAAAGAAGTTATGTTCTTACCATAACGTTCCATGTGTGTTGTCCATCTCGTCCTTTGTTCTCACTTGTGTGTCAGATCCGATGACTTGTAGGATCCATCTCAGCCAATTTTCCAACTTGAGGCCTTCAGGAAAGCTTGTGGGCTATACTTTTAACCATAATTCCTCCCCTGATTACCTCAGATCGTGTTTGCCCCTCTAAGCTGCATAAGAAGAGTAACATGATAAATACTCATAAGTGTATTAAGGAATATATATATATATATATATATATATATATATATATATATATATATATATATGGGTTTACCTGATAACACCAACACGCCAAAACACCAACAATGAAATAACCAACATGACAAAACCGAAAGTTCAAAAACATGAAACTTCACATGCCCGACAAACCACAATCCCGACAATCAACAAAACAAATACCTTTCCCAAAAAACACACACACAACACAAGCACACCAAAAACCTTACAATCCTACACTAAACCTTACATACACAACTATCTATGCACTAACTTTAACCCAAACCCTAACCCTAAGGTCCATCACTATTGCACACTTACCTTACCCGCATCCTAACCCTAACTCACTTAATCCACCCCTAACCCTTAAGTCTAGCACTATTGCACACTTACCTTACCCGCACCCTAACCCTAACTCACTTAACCCGCCCCTAAACCTAAAGTCCGTCACTATCACACACTTACCCGACCCGCACCCTACCCTAATGTCCATCACTATCACACACTTACCTTACCCACACCCTGACCCTAACATCTGACCCTATCGCACACTTACCTTAAAATGTCGGTGTTCTCAACATTGGGATTCTCAACTTTCGGTCTTCTCCGTTGTTGATCTTCCGGTGTCGGTGTTCTCGTTGTCGGCGTTGTGGACTTTCGGCATTTTCCGGTAGACCTATATATATATATATATATATATATATATATATATATATATATATATATATGATAATACATTACCTATATATATATATATATATATATATATATATATATATATATATGATAATACATTACCTATATATATATACATATCTATACATATATATAGATAGATACATATAGATATATATATACAGATATATATAGATATATATATATATATAAATACATATATATATATATATATATATATATATATATATATTGATAATACATTACCCTTTCCCAGAAGTGCACCAGGAGTCCAGGCAGGGGGAGGAAGGAGGGTTGTGAGAATAAAGGATGAGATGGACAACACACGTGGAATGTTATGGTAAGAACATAACTTCTTTATGTGATGTTGTCAATCCTGTCTTATTCTCACTTATGGGGCCACGTCCCTAGCAACAGAATTCTTGGGTGGCACAAGGGAGTATATTCCTTAGGACCACAGAACCAAAGACTGCTTTACTCCTGGAGGCCAAATCTACTTTGTAATGAGTGATGAAAGTATGAGGATTTGTCCAAGTAGCTGCTGCACATATATTGTCCAGAGATAGCCTCACTTGAAAGGCTGCAGTGGTGGCAACAGCTCTAGTAGAAAGGGCTTTAATAATTTTTGGAAGGGTCTTGTTATTAGAATTGTAACTATAGGATATACAAGATGTCAACCACTTGGAAAATGTGATCTTGAACACTAGGTAACCTTCCTTTGTCTCTGAGAATGAAACAAAAAGTTGGCCTGACTTCCTGGATTCTGCAGTCCTGTGTAAGTAAAACCGTAGTTGCCTATGAACATCAAGTAGGTGTAAAGAATATTCTTCTTTATTTTGGAAATTGGGAAAGAAAACCAATAGCTCAATCGACTGATTTAGGGTATTCTCTGAAACCACCTTGGGTAGAAAAGATGGATTGGTGTGTAACAACCCCTGTCTTTGTGGAATGTTAGATATGGAGGTTTTCTTGACAAGGCTTGTAATTATGATACCCTTCTAGCAGAAGTAATTACTACTAAGAAAAGGGTTTTCCATGAAAGATATTTCATATTGCATGAAGTGGGAGGTTCAAATGGAGGACTATGATGTTTGCTAAAATTAAGTTTAGACCCCAGGTAGGAAACGGTTGTTTTAGAGGAGGCCTTAGCATGATAGTGCCTTTCAAAAAGGCTTTACAAAGTCTATGAGCCATAATTGGGAGGTTATTATCTCCTTTATGAAAAACTGAGATTGCCACCATTTGCACTTTTACTGAGGCTGCTGCTCCAGCATTAAAAATATCTGCCAAAAATTGAAGAATTATGTGAACTGGTGCTGTAAAGGGATCAATGTTCTTGTTATTAACCCATGTTACAAATTTTTTCCACTTGCTTTTATAAAGTTTTCGAGTGGAAGATTTATGAGACAATAAAATTATATGTTTTACTGGTGAGGATAGGGATGGAAACCTGGCAATTAAGGGAACTGAAGTAGCCAAGCTGTTAATGTCACATTGTCTATGTTGGGATGCATCATCCCCGACGGATGTGTCAGAAGATCCGGAACAGGGTCCAGGAACCAGGGTTCATCCCAGAGATGAGGTTGAAGAAAGGGAAACCATATCGATGAGGCCAGTAGGGGGCAATGAGGACGATGGTTGTCTCCAACAAACTTTCTTTCTTTAGTAGCTTTGGGATTAGTGGAACAGCGGTAAAAGCATAAAGAAGTCCCATGGGCCATTCATGAACAAGTGCATTCCCTCAGTGACTCCCCCATTGGAGGGATTAGGGTGAAGTAGTTCCTGCATTTGGCATTGTTTGGTCATGCAAAAAGGTCGCAGCAAGGCTGGCCCCATTTGTGGAATATCACATCTGCTATTTTTTGGTAGAGGGACCACTCGTATGGCCAAAGAATGGCTCTGCTTAACTTGTCCGCAATCACGTTGGACCTCCCCAGGATGTGCACTGCTATTAGAAAGTGGTTGGAGGCTATTGCCCCATGCCAGACCCTAAGAGCTTCTTGACAAAGTGGGTAAGACTTGGTTCCTCCTTGCTTGTTGATGTACAATACTACCGACATATTGTCAATCTGGATTGCAACTGTCCCTGAGGGAAGAGAGTCCTGAAATGCTTGCAATGCTAAAAGCACTGCTCTCATCTCTAGGACATTTATATGCAGGTGAGCTTCGTGATCTTGCCAAATGCCTTGGACTGTCTTCCCCAGAAAATGCCCCCCCCCCACCCTATCTGGGAAGTGTTCATGGTCACCGTGGCTAGAGGTTGAGGGGGAATAAAGGAGCAGTCCTGAAGAACTGATTGTGAGTGGAGCCACCACTGTAGGTCTTTCTTGCAGTTTTCAGTTATTATCTTGTGAGACTTGGGAAGTTACAAGATTGACCATTGAACAAATAGCATCCACTGAAGAACTCTCATATGGAGGTGAGCTAGAGGAACTAGAATGATGGAAGCAGCCATTTTTCCTTGTACCTGTAGAACCAGTTTTGAGGTGGCTTTGGTTTTTTTTATGAGTGTGTTGACTAGATAATGAAGATCTTGTACTCTCTGTGAAGAGAGTCTTGCTATCGTATCTATTTCTGGTCCTATGAATCTTAAATATTGTGATGGCTGTAGCCCAGATTTTTCGTAATTTACTGTAATACCTAGTAAGGAGCAGAGGTGAAGGATATGATCTCTTGACTGAAGCAATTGATGCCTGGTCAGGGTGGACACGAGCCAGTCATCCAGGTATGGGAATACGTGAATTCCCTTGCATCTCAGGTGAGCTGTCACTACTGACATACATTTAAGAACACTCTGGAGGCTGTAGTGAGACCAAAAGGCAGAATTCAAAACTGGAAGTGACTTGCTCCTAGCCGAAAGCGTAAGAACCTCCTGGACCATCTGTCCATTTTGATGTGGTAGTACATGTCTTTGAGATCTATAGACCATATCCAGTTGTCTTTTCCCAAGAAGGGAAGTATTGACTGCAGTGTTACCATCCTTGTCTTTTTTACTGATTTGTTTAGTGTGCTGAGATCCAGAATGGGTCTCCAGTCCACTGTTTTCTTTGGAACTAAAAAGAATCTTGAGTAGGTTCCAAATCCTTTCTGGTCTGCAGGGACTTCTTGGATGACTCTTTTGTTTAGCAACTTTTGAACTTCTATAGTTGCTTGTTTCTTTTGATTGGGTGGAACATCTGGAACAACTTTATTTTCAGAAATAGGAAGGGAGAAGGGGATGATATATCCTCTGGATATTATGTTCTGTACCCATTTGTCATTTGATATGTTTTGCCAGGTTTCTCTGTGCAGGGATAATCACCCCCCAACTGCTTCCAGAGGGGAGCAATTGGGCACTCCTTCAGGAGTGCTGGAAAGGTCTCCCAAAGAAAGATTCCCTGTAGCCTTGGTTCTGCAGAATCCCCCTGCCACAAAAGCAACATCTCCCATTGTTGTTCCCCCCTCTGCCCATGGGGGAGCTTTCAAGTTGTGTGTCTTGATAAGACCTCTGTGATTTTCTGAACCACAATTTTCCACTAACTTTTTGGCTCTTGGGAAAGGGTCTGGTAGGAGTGGAGAAATGTACTCCAACCATACCTCCCAACCATACCGAATTACTCAGTTTTACCGGGTTTTGGGGTCCAAATGAAGGGGTGCCATGATTCCCGAGTGGCACCCCTTCATTTCTGATTTTTTTTGGGTTTTTTTTTAATTTTTTTTTACTTTATTGTGTCATCGGAGCTGACGTCATCACGTGCGCGATGACGTCAGCTCTGTCAGGGCTACCAGCCAGTCAGAATTTAGCTCAAGGAGCTCACGCCATAATTTCTGGCTGGCTATGAGCAGGCGGGAATTAAACAGCAACTTTGCTTTGCTGCCGAGAATGGCTTTACTTTGTTAATTTTATTTTTGATACCAAGAATGGATTAAACAGCAGCTTTGCTGCCGAGAATGGCTTTACTTTGTTTTATTTTATACGGTTGCAGGATGTCATGACAAGAACAGGATGAAGGCAAGGTAACAAAGGGTGTGTGTGTGTGTGTGTGTGTGTGTCTGTTCTTCAGTTTGCATTTGAAAGTTGGTATCCCACAATTCCATTACAGTGGGTGGGGTTATGTAATTATGCATGCAAATTAGATGATAATTAGCATACGGATTTGTACCTACTTGTTATGGGCCTTGTCCAGGTTTTTAATGTTTCCCGGTTGAGAGGTATGACTCCAACAGCAGACAAGGTCTTACCTTCTTGTTCACATCTGATGAGTGTTTCCTTCACTTTTGGCCCAAAAAGGAATGAGCCATCAAAGGGGGTGTTAATGAATGAGGACCTGAAAGGCTCCACGAAATTGCAAAGGTGCATCCAAGCCTGTCTCTGGAGAGAGATATCTAAGCCTGCTGCCCTACTCATTCCATCTGCTGTGTAAAAAATCAGCCTCATGAAAGAGTTGACTACTAAATTTAAGGTTTTGAGCTGAGCACTGACTTTTTCTGCCACTGCATTGGCAACCACTCCTTGAAGGGAGTCTGATAATTCTTTAATTAGGTCCCTCTGAAGCCTTGCAAACTGAGATAGGAAATTTAGAGACCATAAGGTAAAGCTCATTGATGTGAAGACATGCTTCCTGTATCTATCCATAGTCCTGGAGTCTTTATTAGGAGGATGGATAGAGGTACTCATTTCAGAGAGTTATTTCCTGGTGACTGCCGCCACAACCATGGCATCAATTCCTATGCATTTTGTAAGGAAAATGTTTATCTTTGGGGCAGTAATGTATTTATTTGGCCTCCTAGGAGTAGGATCTATGGTGTCTGGGGTCTCCCAAGCCTTTTGAGAGACAAGGTTGATAAGCTCATTGAAAGATGGAGTCACCCAAGAAGATAAAGGGTGAGATGCAAAGGCTTTCAGGAAAATGACTCCTCAGCCAAAGGGGGAGAGGACTGCCAATCACCTCTCTGTTTTAATAATTCTAGGATGTCTCCAAAGGAGACATCTTCATGAGATGATTGTGGGGACCCTTCTGCCTCATTGAGGCCAGTATCAGATGTAATAGACTCTTCTGGAGAGTCCAGATGTTTCCTTTTACATGTCCTCTCAGAGGGACCTCTTCAGTGGGATACACTGGAAAGGTTTCAGAAGAGGGGGCAGTACTCTGAGGTATGTCCTGAGTCCTAGCATCTCTGTGGACCTGTGGAGATGGTGTGGGAGAAGACAAAGGCAACCGATATAAAGAGGGAGGAAGAACCAATGAAGGTTGAGTCTCAGACTGTGAAGAAGTCAAGGCCCTCCACATTGCCTTGAAGGCAGACTGCCCCCACTCCAAAGAGGTCCCTTGATCTGACAGAGTAGCTGTCAGAGCTGAAGGCCCCCCAGAATGGAAGAGGGAAGCTCTGAAGCAGAGGTAAGAGCTGAGCTCACCCAAGATGAGGTCCCTGGGGACAAGATTAGCTCTGAAGAAATCCAAAAGGTCTCCGTGGACCCGACTGGGGATTGTTGGCTCCCAGAGATCTCCTGCTCCAAATGCATTGAAATGTCCGGGGCTGATGTCGGAACTGGTGAGGTTAGTAGTCCTGGAACCAACACAGACACAACCTGGATGTCAGAATCTTCTATGAAGCATGTGGATGGATCAGAAGAGGAACTGCAGCAAGTGAAGGATTTTTTGTCTGAACCGATACCTTTGCATTTGGATCCACAAAAATTCTGGCCAATGCAGGTGTCTTCAAAAGTTTCTCTATGATCCTGCCCATGTCTTTATCTGATAGACTCCTGGTGGATCTGGTGGATAAGGAAGGAGATCTTGAAGGGGCCAAGATCGGAGAAGGCAACCTGGTGGAAATCTTTTCCATTGAGGGTGTTCAGTTCCTATGTTTCTGCACCAATAAAGTCTTTTGAAGTTGTGAAGATTCCTGCTCCAAGGGAATACTGGTGCCAGGAGTGGATATCAGATCCGAAGGGGCTTCTGGATCTGAAGGAACTTTTGGATCCGTCAGTTTCAGAGCTTTCTGCTTCAGCTCTAACTAGGATCTCGACTCCAATGAAGGTCTTTTTGAAGTTTTCTCAGGTTAGTTTAAGTCCTCTAACTTAAAGGGACTTAAAAAAAGTTTAAAATGAAAGATTAAAGTTTTAATTAAAGGTTAAAAGGGTCTAAAGGGAAGAGGAATGTCTAACTTAAATGGACATTTAGCTACAAGGAAGCTCTGAAAGGGAGACACAAAACTACAAAGGCAGGCAATGTTTTATATATATATATATATATATATATATATATATATATATATGGTTCTAGGTCATAAGCTCGACAGCCACTCTCACCGACAACAAAAACATCGACACCACATTATCGACAAACCAGAAACACGACAACTCACATGCCCGACAAACAAGTAACCGACGGTCCACAAACACGAAACCCCACACACTGCACACACCGCAATAACAACAATCAACTAACAAAACACATCCCCTTATCCAAAAACCACACACAGAACACAAGCACACCAAAATCCTCACAAACCCACAGTAAACCTCACACGCACAACTACGTCCAACCCTAACCCAAACCCTTACCCTAAGGTCCGTCACTATCGCACACTCAGCTAACCCGCCCTAACCCTAACTCACTTAACCCACCCCTAACCCAAAAATACCACTACCGACACTTACATAACCAGCGTCCTAACCCTAACTCACTTAACCCACCCCTAACCCAAAAATACCACTACCGCACACTTACATAACCCGCGCCCTAACCCTAACTCACTTAACCTGCCCCTAACCCAAAAAATACCACTACCGCACACTTACCCAACCCGCGCCCTAACCCTAACTCACTTAACCCACCCCTATCCCCACAGACTGTCACTATCCACACTTACCTTAGTCGCACCCTCAAGCTGGAAAATTTGAGACAGATCCGACACATGAGATCTGACCCACAAGTGAGAATAAAGATGAGACTGACAACATCACATCTAACATTTATGTACGTAATTGAGTCCTGAATAGGAGTATTTCAGTTTGCACAGTTTGCAGCACTTCAGTTTCCACAGTTTGCAGCAGTACAATTCCTTAGATGTCTGAATCTGGAGTGAGACTGCTGTGCAGGAAATAAGCAGTGCCATAAATTCTCCAGGTCAGTGAATTCTCAGGTTCGAATCTGCAATGGTCAGCTTCATTTCACCAGCTTTTCAAGTGACTACAGAAGTTTTCCAGTCATCTGCAATAAGCAGTGTGGTTAACTGTCCCTGTAGAATTGGTAAGAGGTCTTGTGTGTGTCACATGACAGCATGGATGCAGTTAAACAAGCTAGTAAAAATAAAACAACACAATCCAGGCTGGAAACAACCACATAGGAAAAAGGATGAACCAGGTTTCAATGTCAGTTTTAGTGTTTTCATCTGTGTCTAACACAAGACTTCTTTAGAAACATTATACTAATACAAAAAATCCATTAAATACCATACTTCCCCATCCCTAACAAAGCACATGTACTGCCAAAACCAATGAAATGCACACTCCAATTAAAATACCTTACAAATTCTTGACAATTAAAGACTTGGCACCAAGCATTAAAATCATTCATTCTTAAAGACATATGTTCTTTGAAAAACACACATTTAGTATATACAAGAATTTCATACTATATAGGAAGGAAGCTTCAAAATGCTGGCAATAGATATAGTTTCATTGAGTCCAGGTGGCAAACCAGCATTAAACCTAACTTGCCACCTTAACTCTTTATATTCAATGGTGTCAGCCTAAGGACCACGTCTTACATTTTTATTAATCACCTCAAGACACAAAAATCCAAATTCATGTCCAGGGTTTTCAATCACATGCTTAGAAAGTGCATTGTTGGGGTTCCCTTTCTTAATAGCATTGATGTTCTCATATATATGATCTTTTAATATTCTATGCAGCTTTCCTATGTTGTTTACAGACAGCCAGGTAGACAATCCCAGCAGTATTACAGTTGCAGAATTTTTTTTTTAGGTGGATGTAAATAAAACAGTGGTCTCATCACCTTCTATGATGTATTTACATAGGCCACAAAAACACATTTATGGGTACCAGTTCTCCCATTGATCTTGTTCAAAACACCACCCTTTCCATTTTCTAAGATTTCCTTAATGCTCCTCCCCATTTTGTAAACCATTTTGACACTACCCCCAATCAACTTTTGAATTTCATGAAAACATGAAAAAACTTTCCTGTTCTTTTTCAAAATTTCATAAATATGATCACTATCGGGGGAATACGTGGTGACAAAGGTTAGTTTGTAACCAAATTTATCTCCATCATCAGGTCTAGTATTTAGGCCAAATGTGTTGCAGTCACCATTTAACAGAGGGGGGGGGGACTTTCTTCTTTTCTCATCTACCTCATCTCTTATGTTTTGTACCAATTCCTGGGGGTAACCTCTAGCCAAAAACATAATGGCCAAAAATTCATATTCATGGGAGTAGATTTCTTCTTCAGAAACCTTCCTTGTCAAACATACAAATTGCCCCTTTACAATGTGACATTTGTGATGTCCCAGGTGGCAACTGTCATAATGTAGGAGGCAATTTGAAAAGGTGGGTTTCCTATAAATGCTGCTGACCAACCTTTTATTCACTGTGTCTTTGGTGATTTTGACATCTAAGTATGAGATGTCTTGTTCACTCCATTGGGAGGTAAAAACACGAAAATCAGTTGTTTGATTAATATAGTCAAGGAAAACCTTCCATTCATCTTGATTTTTTTTCCAAACTATAAAGATGTCTTCCAAAAAATGCAAATAGAGGGCCCATGGTGGAGTCTCTCCATACTTCTCAAAAATAAACCTTTTCTCCTATTGCAACAATACTGCATTCACAAGTAGGGGGCACAAGCCACCTCCATTGCCACTCCTTTTTTCTGCAAAAAGTAGTGCCCATTAGTGTAAACATAGTTATGCTTCAACACCATCTCCATTAACACATCTAAGGTGTTGATCTCCTTATTAGAAAAAAGGTGGCTTTCAGTTAGAAAATCATGATACCAATCTAAACCCTCCTCATGAGGTATCACATTGAATAGATTAACAACATCCACAGTACACAAAATTAAGTCATTTTTAGACAATTTAGTAAGGAAGTCCCAGGAATCCCTACAAATGTGCTGCAAACCTTCCAACACTTTTTTTTTAATTTAATATCCACATATTTGGCCAAAGGGTGGGTTTTAGATTTGGATGCATTCCAAATTGGCCTCATTGGTGGATCCCTTAAGTTTTTATGGATTTTTGTGCAATCCAAATATCATAGTTATTATTGGGTACTTAACCAAAAAAGTAAATTCATCTAAACTGATCTGTTCTTGGTCAAACATGTCCTGCAGTTGCTAGTCAATTCTGGCATAAGCAATGTGTCCCATGTTGAGAGAGGTTTCCTCATAAAAATCACCATCAAGTAAAAAAGTCAGCAGTTTGTTAAAATAATAATTTAAACTCATTAATACTACCCCTCCACCCTTGTTGGGCTTGATGACCCTTATGGTTTTATCATTACACAATTGCTGCAACAATTTTCTCTCTATATCAGATAGGATAAAAAACTATCTTCATGTTGATTTTTCCACAGGTTCCTAAACTCAAATTCCCAGAGTCTTTCAAAAATTACTAATGGCCACATTAAGGAAGGGGGGTTAAAATGCTACTCCTTTTCAGAACATTACTGCTAAATTCACCTTCTTTCTCATTAAACAGCAACTTAAAATTCAGTTTATGCAAAAATACCTTAAGGTCAAGAATTAAATCAACAATGTTTATTTTGACAGTAGGAATAAAATTAAAGCCTTTACATAGTAATTTAACAACATGTTCATCAAATGACTTGGAGTAGTTATACATGTAAAAGTCACCTTTTCTGTTGCTCATAATACAGGGACCAATGCCCTCGTGTTCCTCCAAGTCTGCTCTGCATAACACCTCGTTGCTTAATAATCCGAATGTGGGTTGTTGTTCCTCCATGATTAGGTTCATAGGTTTATAGGTAGGTACTAGGCTATCTGCCCAAGGGCATTTATAAGCCTAGCCAGAGTGTGTCGGCTTTCGCTGCCCCATTGATTAATTAACTGACCCTCTGTCAAGCAGTGCCAATGAAGTGATCACAGGGGTGTATTTTCTGTTACCCATCCACTCATCAAGGTTTCTCTTAAAGAGTGTTAGTGAGGTGCCCTGCCTGATGCAATTTGGAATTTTGTTCCAAAGCATGGGGAGTCTCTGTGACAGGAATCTATCCCTCCAGAATGTTCTATTTATTGTTGTGGCAAGGTTTAGCTCACTAGAGCATGTGGCTCGCAGTGACTCAGATTTCTTTAGGTGGAGCATGTCCATCAATTCTGAGTTGGACATGGCTTTGTAAGTCAGGCAGAGATCACCTCTGAGTAAGCGATATGCCACTGAGTACAGCCGGAGTTTTTTCAGTCAAGCTGCATAGGACATATGTTTGAGACCAGTAATCCTATTGGTGAGGTACTTTTGTGATCTTTCCAGCTGTTGGAAGTGTTTTGTGAGGTACATCCCAAATGGGGCATTGTACTCTATGATGGGTCTAATGAGTGACGAGTAGAGGGGCACTATAACCTCTTTATTTCCAGATGCAAACCCTTTAGTAATTAGATGGGCCACATAGCAGGATTTCCTAACTACTTTGGCAATATGATTGTCAAAGGAGAGATTACTACCTACCTGGGTCTCCAGATCTCTTATTACCTCTTCTGTATTAAGGGGGCTGTCACCTATGTGGTAATTCGTGGGTGTTTTGTTTTTCCCAAATGAGATGACTATGCATTTTTTGGCATTTAGCTTGAGGCCATGACTTTGACACCAGGTGTCCGTCTCAGTAAGGCCCTTTTGGAGGATGCCCGTCTCAGCTGGAGAGTCAATTATGGCTCCCAGTTTGCAGTCATCAGCGAACTTGGTTAGCCATAGTCCTCCTGTGTTTGCCTGTACTTCTGAGAAGTATATGCGGAACAGTAGGAGTCCCAGGACCAAGCCTTGCAGGACACCACTTGTGACTGGTTTAGAGTCAGACCTGGAGCCCGCTATTCTTACCATGTGAGTTCTGTCTGCAAGTCAGTTGGCAACCCATCTCATGACGTAGGGTTCATGTTTAGGCTGGTGAGTTTTTCTGTAATATCCGAGTAGGGAATGGTGTCGAAAGCCTTGGTGAGGTCAAAATAGGCTGTGTGAACCACCTTTCCCTTGTCTATGGCCTTGGTGACTGTCTCGAAGAAGTCAACCAGGTTTAGTAGGCATGATATGCCCTTAACAAAGCTGAACTGGGTTGTGTCAAGTGTTTGGAGGTTCCCAATGTCTTTGTTAATGAGTTCCATGATGATGCTCTCCATAGCCTTGCAGACCAGGCTAGTCAGGCTTATGGGGCGATAGTTACCAGGGTCAGTTGTGGCCCATCCTTTGTGGAGAGGAATAACCATTGCTGTGCGCCATTCTATGGGCACGTAGCCTGTGGAGAGGCTGAGGTTGAACAGTGTGTTTAGGTGGGGGGTTAGTTAATTCTGTAGTTCATGCAAGACGCAGCTTGAGACACCAGCTGGTCCCATTGAAGCTGTGTTTTTGGCTTTTGAAAGGGATGTTTTCACCTGTGTGCCTGTGATTTTTGGGACACTACACTTTTCCGGTATTGTTGTGGACCCTTTTGGAGGTGAGAGGGGGTGAAGTTTGCACTGAATCTATCTGTGAAGATGTTGGCAATATCAGTAGGTTCAGTATATTTTGTGCTATTTTGCACTAGTTCAGTGCATATCTGCAAGTTGCCACTTAGATTCTTAACATAGCTAAAGAAGACTTTATGGTTATCTTTTGAATCCTTTGCTATTTTTCTTTTGAAGTTAGCCTTGGATGATTTCATGAGGGACCTCAGTTTTTACTGATACTGATCAGGGATTTCTTTCATTCTTGGGATTTGCTTTTTTTTCTGAACTAGTTTCCTCCTTCTATTGTATAGCCTGTTTATTGCAGGGGTCCACCAAACTGGTTTCCTTCTCTTAGAGGACTGAGTCTTGTTTTTGCTAGGGATGGCACAATCCATGCATCCTTGTAGGTGCTCATCAAGTGCATTTGTAAAGGTTTCTGCATCTTGGGCAGCATTATCCTTTAGCATGGGGGCTGTGAAACTTAACCACCTCTGTCTTAAGTAAGGTGAAGTTTGCTTTAGAAAAGTTTTTTACTGTGGTTTCCTTAGTTGGGGGTGGTGGTGGGGTGTGGACATCCAGAGTGATTAGTTTATGGTCTGATCTAAACAGTGACGGGTTGACCTCCGGTGTGGAACACCTGTCGTCCATGTTGGTGATGACCAGGTCCAATATGTTTTCACCTCTGGTAGGGGAGTTTACCAGCTGATCCAGGGCATTTGAGTTGATGAATTCCAGGAAGCTCTGGGCCTGGGAATTTGTACTCAAGTAGTTTTCCCAGTGAATGGTAGGGTAAATGAAATTGCCCAATATCAGGTTGTTTGGTAGGACCTTCATGTTTTCCAGTGTCTCCAGAAAGGTGGAGTGGCGGTCCTGGGTCATGGAGGGTGATCTGTAGCAGGCCACAATTTGCATTGCAGATTTGCCCGATGTTAGTTGCACATGGATGTTCTCAGAGGTATCATGCTGTGCTACTAAACTGGAGGTGTAGGTATCCTTGATGAATATGGATACACCCCCTCCTTTTGTGTTTCGGTCCGTGTTCTGTGGCCGAAACGTGTGGTATGAGTTGTAACCCGGTAGTGCTGGGGTGCTCTCTGGAGCCTTGAACCAGGTTTCAGTTACTGCACAGATGTCAACATTCTCCATACTGAGGAGTGCTTCAAGCACATGCATTTTGAGATTTAAACTCCTGGCGTTGAGTAGCATAACCCTTAGTTTTTTGTTAATTGTGCTGTTTACGGAGGTGGGTTTGACTTTTGAGCCTTGCCTAAAAATGGCACTATGGGGGCAGCAAGAGCTTTGGCCAGTATTTGAAAGCCTAGGGGTGACAGGTGCAAGCCATCTCTTGCGAAGCAACGTGGCTTGTCAAGCATGTCGTCCCAGGCTGACAGACACTGGATCCCCTTTGAATGACACCAGAAGCTTAGCCATTTGTTGAAATTGATAATTTTTTTCTTTATACTGAGGTATCATTCTTGGTGAGGGCAGGATGCTACTCAGGGTCAGGGTCATACCAGCCTGGGCTACATGATCAGAGAGCTCTTCCATGTCTCTTTTCATGTGATCCAGGGAGGTACATCTCAGGTCATTCACACCGACATGAACAATGACAGAGTCATATTTGTACTTGTTCTGGAGTGACCTGAGTGCTTGTGTTATGTGGCAGATTCTGGCTCCCGACAGGGAGCTAACAGTAACCTTCTGCTTGTCCAGCCTAGTGAGTGGGACATCAGTGTGCCTGACTATAGAGTCACCTATTACTAGTGTGTTAGGTATGTTATTTCTCCTTAAGGGCTGTGATTGTGCGGCACATTGATTTTGTGTTTTATGTGTTGTCTGGTTTGTGACGGGAAGTGCAGGTTGTTTGGGTGTCTGCTTTAGAGGTCTCTGATGCTTTTGCATGTTTTTATTTAGAGCCTCCGAGTATGATTTTGTTTATTTATGTGTATGTTTTGCCAGTGCTGTTTTAGTAGGTCTGTGTGCAGCTGGAGTTGTCACTGAAATCCCCCATTTGACCTCCCTTGAGGGTAATTCTGATTCTGTTTGTTGTACCATCGACTCTTTATCCTCTCTGAGTATCTCAGAAGCTCCCACCATAAAGGAGCAGCACCCTGCTGATTGACATTTTGGTCTTCTTGCACTTCACTCACTAAAGGATCATCTATGGGTGTGACAAAGGAGTTAGAAGATTTCAGATAGGCTAACCCATTGGAGTATTTGACTCAATCTCTTTCAAACTTCATTTCTTTCCTTTTTTGGATTTCAGCTACTGTTTTATCCACAAAGGAAAAAATGTTGGTAAAATTCTCTTTCTGTTCTTTGAAAAGGAGGTCTGACATAATAATTCTTTCCAGGACAATAGCCTCTTTGGTGAGTTCATCAATTAACCTCTGGTTGTGTTTAGCCGGGACCTTTAGTAGTTCGCATCCCTGGTGATAGAAAAGTTTAATTAGTTCCAGGTGTAAGGGTGAGTTCTGAAGCAAACCATTTGGGAACTTCCAGGAGCAAGATCTATTATGCACCCTTTTTAGTTTAACACTGCCTCTGATATAACAGTTTTCAACCTGAAGCTTTCAAATTTTCAACAACTTGTCTTTCAAAAGCTCAATGCTTTGCTGTAAAGTTCTGTTTTCTCTTGGTATGTTACAATGGAAAAACAAGCTCCATTTAAACTACATACAACAATTACTGGTCACATCACACACATCCAGTCTTAAAGCTTTAGGTGTTCTCATATATTCATTACGATGAGAACTACAATGATTCACATTACCATTTTGTCTAGGGGGAAGGTAGGTAGCTTGAGAGCCAGTCACAGATTTGTATCCTATGCGAACAGTCATTTCAGACACTTGCTGGGTAAGTTGCTGAACCAGCTGAGTTAATGTCCTAACTTGTCCTGATAATGCTTCCAGTCCATTAGGTACCTGGGAATTGGTTCCAACACCAGAATTAACTGCAGACATAGTAAACCAAACTGGTGAACCAAACAAAAAACACAATCCAGGCTGGAAACAACCACACAGGAAACAGCATGAACCAGATTTTACTATCAGTTTTAGTGCTTTCATCTGTATAAAACACAAGACTTCTTCAGAAACATTATACTAATACACAAATCCATTAAATACCATACTTCCCACCACCTAACAAAGCACATGTACTGCCAAAACCAATGAAATGCACACTCCAATTAAAATACCTTACATATTCTTGACAATTAAAGACTTGGTACCAAGCATTAAAATCACACATTCTTAAAGACACATGTTCTTTGGAAAAACCCCATTTAGTATATACAAAAACTTCATACTATATAGGAACAAAGCTCAAAATGCTGTCAGTAGATATAGTTTCATAGAGTCCAGGTGGAAAACAAGCATTAAACCTAACTTGCCACCTTAACTCTTTATATTCACTGGTGTCAGCCCAAGGACCACCACTTACATTTTTATTAAGCACCACAAGACACAAAAATCCAAATTCATGACCAGGGTTTTCAACCACATGATTCGAAAGTGCATTGCTGGGATTCCCTTTTTTAATAGCATTAATGTGCTCATATATACAATCTTTAAACCTTCTCTGGGTCTTATACTTGCATTATTTCCAGATGTTAAAACAGTTAAGTCCTGTCACCACATGTAAAATTAGAGTTAGAATTAGAATTACAAATTAGAATTAGAGTTACAACAGCAGTCAAATCAGTTATTGACAGAATCTTATGTGCATCTTGTTACACCCTTTAGACAAAAGTGGAATAAAGCCACTGCACAGTACAAAACAAATAAGAACAGAAACAGGTTCATGGTGAACTGACAAAAGAATTTAATAAACTTCTAAAAGACAAACAAAATGAGTTCAGAAAGTTTAGACAAGATATGCAAATGTTTTTCAGAAGTGCATAAGCACTTTAGAGTCAGCAGAACAAAATACTTGGAAATATCAGACAGCCCCTGCAAAATCACAAGGCAGCAAGAATTTGGTTAGTAAAGAGTTAAAGCAACAGCAATTAGCTATGTTGACAAAAATAATTTACAGCACACTATTCTACATTTAGAAAATGGTTAGCGTACACAGCAGAATATATTCCTTACTCAAATGCTTTTAAATCATAAGCTAAACAGTAAAGTAAGAGATATAACTGCCATTCTTGTGACATACACATAGGGACAGCCTCTCATAGCTAAGCTGTTAGGTAATTTCAAAATCATCATTTCAAATAACAGAACAGCTCTAGTGCATGAAAATCAAATGAGAGTACTTAAAAGCAGTAAAGATATGCAGTCACAAGATTGATGTTCATGTATTTTCTTTTCACCTAAAGTACATATGTTTAAAATGCACAAGAGCAAAAGGCAGATGACAGCAAATGTAAATAATGTAAATATCATTCGTTTTACATGTGTGTTAGTTAAGCCAATATCTCTTTTGTTTTTTACAATATTTTGTAATTGTATAATAGCACCAGGTGTAGCAGAGACCCTGGCATAAAAAGGTATACAAAAGTAATATTACTAATATAAAGTTGTACTGTGTACATAATACTACAAATAAAACCCAAGTTTAAAATGTATGCATAGTTATGCAAACTGCAAATACTTATTATAATTCTAAGTGTTTTACAACTGGATTCTAATATCAAGTTGCAAGTGTATTAACAGATGACTGAAAGTAAAGAAAGTGCTAAAGGGGTTAAGGGATATACTATGGTCTACAGAGTCTGGAATGCCCAGGAATGGAAAAAAGTAAGAGATTTTGCTTTATGTGAGCTCAGATCTTCCCAGGCTGGGATGAATAGTTGCAAGGAATGTTGTGGAGATAAAATGTTACTGGTACTGAAATTTACAAGGTCAAAACAAGACTGGTTGCCAGGTCAGGTGGCTTGCATTTTTCTAAAATGTTATTATTACTAAAACATAATTAAGTGTTCATGTGCAGCACAAAACAAAAAGCATGAGAGTCTGCAGAAACCCTATTTGGTAATTGTAATAAAATATCACAATTGTGCATGCATGTCATTAATAATCTGTTTGCAGGTAAATGCTAAAAGTAAAAAAGCCTCAATTACACTGAGTACAGCCAGTAGATGGGCTATGGTATTCAATTCAGATAAATTATGCAGGTCCCTTGCCAACAACAAAGGGAGGATACAGATACCTACTAATAGTAGTGGATGTCTTTTCAAAATGAGTAGAGGCAATTCCTACTAAAACTATGACAGCAAAGGCAATAGCAGAAGCTTTATAAAATATTTTCTGTCACTGGAAATGGCCAAAAATGATCAAATCAGACAATGGTCTGCAGTTTGTTAGTGACCTAATAAAGCAAATGTGTAATCTGTTAAAAATTCAGCAAAAAAAAATCTTTCCTTAGACTAGAGTGTCACAGTCTGGGAAACAAACAGAGAGCAGGCATGCATTCAATTCTCACAGCATGAAGCAAATAAATGATACTGCAATAAAATTCTGCATATTACAGGTGGAAAAGCACTCTTTCAATTTTACACTGACTGTTTAAACAGTACTGCAGAAGGAACTAAAATAAAGGTACAAGAAAAAACATATTAGTCTGTGTTAATGATTCAGTAATTTTTAAAAGACAACCTTGCCTTTTTATTAACATCAAGTGACTAGGATACCATCAACAGTATCAACGGTAGTGAGACAAAAATACCAACAATACATTTTAATGTTTCAGTAATATTTAATTAGCATGCTTCAGTTTAATACTAATTTTGTAAGCTCGACTAAGTGTACATTACAGCCCATATATGCACAAATGAAAAATATTCTCTACAATCAAGCATATGCTGTACAGTACATGTTTTACTATGTAAACAGCATTCTTCAGTGTATAAACCATGGGCAGGATTCACGAAGGCTTGCACAGAGTCTAAGAGTAGTGTAAGACTCCATGCAGCCTTCGCGATCCAGGAACAGCCCTAAAGTCCGTGTAAGAGACCATCTAAAACGTCTCTTACACGGAGTGGGTGTGGATATGCTAATCACCTCACTTTCAGCCCAAAGGAATGCAAATGAGGTAGATTAGCGATCCACGAAGCCCAAAGTGGCTTGTGTAAGAGCCGTTTTAGCTGCAGAAATGTACTCAGTTGACAACTGAGTACATTTCTGCAAAAACCACAACGGAGCCATGTCAGCTCCAAATAAAGGGTGCATATGTGTCAGGCAGCATGCCAATGGCCAAATATGTGGCCATTGGCAAGGTACCCTGATGCAAATATGAAAAATATATATATTTTTTTCAGCGATCGCCGATGTTTAAATGCAGTGCAGCCCCGCGCAAACAGGCTGCGCTGTATAAAACATAAAAATGAAGGTTATAAACCCACAAATGTAAGTTTTATGCAATACATGGATTTACAATGCAGGGACCAGCAGACCAAAAACAACATGGCCACCGTTTAGTGGTTGCTAAGGGGGGAAGCTGAGTCTAAGACATGTAACTAAGCATTAGTAAGCAATCTGATGTAAATGAGTGCTAGGATACTGAATTCCACTGTCACATAGCAAATGAGCACATTCTGAGTAGTGTAAGAGATACATAAGGGGGAGGAATAGAGTAGGAGATAGGTGACATCACAGGGGGGAATGGTAGAAAGAAATGCAGTTCATTGGAGGTCAGTGTTACATGACAGATGTCAGACACATATCATGGAAAGAGGAGTGCCACAACATAAGCATGGGAAAGTCAAGAAATGGAAGGTGTACACTGTTGCTTACACCAAAGTTTCTTGCTGGGCGTGCATCGCTTGCACCATGAAGCGCGAGTAGGGCAGTGTGCGCGCGTGTAAGGCAGACTGAGCATGTGGGAGCCTGTTGGCAGACCTGTAAGACAGGTTTGTGCTGGTGTGCACATGTTTTAACCCAAATAAGCAGATTCTGAACCGTGTAAGCATGTGTGCACGCGTGTAAGCTACTGTGAGCGTGTTTCTACTAGTATGCATGTTGCTCCCCCCTGAGGAAACAGAAAGGAAAAATGAAGCAACAGAATTAGTAGGAAGCTAGCAGGGAATACTGCTGGAGCTAGCAGGTGAAAACAATTAGAAGCAGGCAATTACACAGGCAGAATAGTAGCTCAGCCCAGCACTTAAAACTCTGCAAACAGCAGTGCAGGATGTTTCTCTCAAGAGGCACTGCAAGACAGGAGTAAGCTATTAGAAGTGAAAACTGAAAAAGTTGAACTCAGAGCAGAAATGCTAGGGGCTGCCATAGCTGTCATAAGGAGACATAGGCTACTTGCTGAGGGTGGTGACAATGCAGATGGTACCAGACAACCAACAGTGAGGAGACGGAGAAGAGTGTACAGGCCCAGGGTCACCTACAATGGGTTACATGAGCTGGAGATAGTAGAGCGCTATAGAGTGGACAGAGACCTCCTGCAAATTGTTGAGCTGTGCAGGCCATGCCTCACACACAGAACCAACAGAGGGGAACCCATCCCAGTGGAAACCAAGGTATGTGTTGGCATAAGAATACTAGCAACAGGTACCTTCCAGAGACCAACTGGTGATATGATGGGGATATCACAGGCATCAGCCTCCAGGGTACTGCACCAGTTCCTGGATGCCATGTCAGCACATGTCGGTGATCATGTATATTTCCCCAATGCCCGTGAGGTATTGGCCAGCAATATGCGTCTCTTCCAGCAAATAGCGGAATACCCTGAGGTAGTGGGTGCAATAGACTGCATGCACATACCCATCAAAGCACCAGCCGGTGAGCGGGGTAGGGCCTACATTAACCGCAAGGGCTTCCCCTCTATCAACTGCCAGGTCATGT
Source organism: Protopterus annectens (assembly GCF_019279795.1). NCBI lineage: Eukaryota > Metazoa > Chordata > Ceratodontiformes > Protopteridae > Protopterus > Protopterus annectens. Next base: position 103,387,153 of record NC_056725.1, read on the forward strand.
GTGATGCCCAGGGCATAATAATGAATGTGTGTGCTGGCTGCTCTGGGAGCTACCATGATTCCCATATCTGGCATTTGACGCAGCTGTACCAGACATTTGCCAATGGGGACATCCCACATGGACACCTAGTGGGGGATGCAGGTTATGCACTGGAGCCGTGGTTGATGACACCCATCAGAAACGCACACACACCTGAACAGGAACGCCATAATGAGGCACATGCACAAACACGTAATGTAATAGAGCGTGTGTTTAGGCGGCTCAAGTCACGGTTCCAGTGTCTGGGCACATCTGGTGGAGCCTTGCAGTACTCACCAACTACATGTACCCAAATTGTCATGGTATGTGCTATGCTACATAATATGATCTTGCGAAAACTGCTGCAGCAGGACCAGCATAGGGCCAGGCCAAACAGCCACCCACCATTGCCAAGGCCATCACAGGCAGAGTGTGACTCGGAGGAGGAACAACCTGAGCCTGCCCCAGTAGGCAGAAGGAGGCGTGCCCAGTATGCCCTGGCCTTGGCAAAGAGGCAACGCATAGCATATACACTGGCTCAGTAGGAACCCTGGGATTGATACCCCTCTCTGACTCACTCATATAATAACATGGATACCTAAAATGACATAACCTGCTCTCAAACATGTACAGGGAGAGTAATATGTGCATCCGACAGAGGCAGCCCTGCAGCACCACCTGAGGCATGAATGCCATGTGTTAAGCAATGTAACACCATGTAGTATATGCACACTTGAGGACCCTGACTAACATCCTACCCTCACCAAGCATGATGCCACAATATAACGATGAGATGATCAATTGCAATAATTGGCTGAAGTATTGCAGTTAGTCAAAGGGGATCCAATGTGTGCCAGCCTGGGATGACATGCTGAGCATGACATGATGCTACACCTGCTAGGGGTGGCATGCACCTATCAGTCCAGGCCTTATGGATACTGGCAAAGGCTGTCATTACCCACAGCGTGCCCTGAATAGGTAAGGCTCAAAACACAAACCCACCTCCATAGGTATCTCAAGGGATAAGAACCTAGATGTAATGCTACCCAATGCCAGAAGTCTAAACAGCAAGATGCATGCAGTGTAAACTCACCCAGTATGGAGAATGTTGATATCTGTCCTGTAACAGAAAACTGGGTCAAGGCTCACAACAGCACCCTAACACTACCAGGTTACACCTCATACTGTGCTGTACAGCCTCAAAACATGGAACAAGCTACAAAGGAGGGTGACTAGCAATAATTGTCAAGGATAACCACACCTCCATGTTGGTACCACAACAAGAAGCAGCATGGACTAGCCATGGTCAAGTAACAGTGGCTAAAACTGCTTCCCAGTTTATAGCCTGCTACAGACTACCGTCCTAACACCAGGAACTGCACCTGGCCTATGTTGGAATACATGAATATATCAAGCCCCCCAAACCACATTATATTGGTTGACTGAAAATACCCAGACATAGACTGGGAGCATTATACTAGCTCCAACACTGTAGGAGAAAAGTTCCTAGAATCCATAAACCAAAATGCCCAGGAACAACGTACCACTCCCACAAGAGGGGTAAGCATACTGGATGCGATAATCAGCAACATGGGTACTGGATGGCAAGATGAGAAGTGTATCCCTCACTGGTAAGACCAGACCATAGAGTAATCACACTGGATATACACATCCTGACCACAGTCCCTGGCCAGAAAACCACAGTGAAAAACATGTGTAAAGCAAAAGTTGCACTCCTCCAAACTGATGCGGAATCCATTAAACGCCCTGTGCAGGTGCGAAATATGGGTCACACCTCAGAACCTGTTATACAGGCATTCCATGAACACAGCCAGGAATGCTTGGATTATGCAATCCCAAATAACAACAAGACACAATGCCATACACGCAGGCATCTGGCATGCTGGACCCCAGCCATTACCAAACCATGCAAAAGAATGAGGAAGCTACTACATGATAGAGCAAACATAAAAAGGGAAGTAATCACTGATCAGTAGAATGGGAATAAAATATGTCCACACATACAATCCACTAAGGCCAGCTACAACAAGTTGAATCTGTGAAACCTGAGGCAATGTTACACCTGCCCCAAGTACACAGACAACCCTCAACTCCCCCCAAGAAATGCAAATATATGTGAGAGATGCAACCATTTATCCAAACCGGAGGCTGAGCTCCCTCAACTCAGTACTGTCAAAACTAGTCAGGAGGAGAAGGTAACCACACACACCACAAACCCAGTCCCACATAGTCCTATCACAACTGAAAACCAAAGACATAAACACAGAAAAACATTCCCGGAGGCCCTAATTACAAACACACCACACCAACAGAGGCCTCCAAAGCAGACCCCCAAGTAACCACAACCTCCAAACATAGCACATGCAACACATAGTACACAAAGCTGGTGTGCCAAACAGTCACAGGCCAGAAGGAGAAACAACATGCCTGATACAGTTGTAATAGGTGACTCCATAGTCATACACAGTGCTGTCCCGCTCACCAGACTGAACAAGGGAAAGGGTACAGTAAGCTGCCTGTAGGCTGCTACAATATGCCACATAACACAAGTACGCAGGTCACCCCAAAGCAAGTAGAAATATGATGCAGTCATTGTCCATGCTGGCATGAATGACCTGAGATGTACCTCCCTGGACTACATGAAAAAAGACATAGATGAGCTCTCCGAGTATGTACTCCAGGCCGGTATGACACTGACCGTTTGCAGCATCCTACCCTCACCAAGAATGATGCCACAGTACAAACACAGAATGATCAGCTTTAACAAGTGGCACAATTACTGCTGTCATTCCAAGAGGATCTAATGTCTGTCTGCTTGGGATGTCATGCTTGACAAGCCATGCTGCTGTTCCAGGGATGGCTTGCACCTGTTACCCCTGGGCGTCTGGATATTGGATAAGGCTTTGGCCACCTCCATAGAGCCTTATGTAGGCAAGGCTGAAAAGACTACCCCACCACCCTAGAAAGCATAAGTGGTAAGAAACATAAGGGTAATGCTGACCAATGCCAGACGTGTAAACCACAATATGCATGCTCCTGAGGCCCTCCCCAGTATGGAGAACATCGATGTCTGAGCAGTGACAGAAACCTGCTGCAAGCCTCCTGACAGCACACCAGCACTACCAGGTTATACCTCATATCATGTGTTATGGCCCCAAAACCTGGACCAAAACATAAAAGGAGGGGGAGTATCCATATTCAGCACAGACACCCATACGTCCAGGTAACTGACAATGCACGAAGCATCGGAGACCACCCATGTGCACCTAACCGTAGGCAAAACTGCTGTACAGTCTGTAGCATGCTACAGACCACACTCTCACACGCAGGAACCCCACCCAGCCATCCTGAAGACACTGGACAGTATGAATGTCAAACCAAATACCAAACAAGGTACTCACAAATTACCACATAGGTGGTAAACCATTATGTATGGAAGGAGTAATCAGGGACCTAGGGACACAAGTGGACAGTAACCTGTTATGTGACACTCACATTGCCAACCTGGCTAGGAAGTCTGTCTATATTAGACACCGTATCATGAAAGGATTCACATCTACGTCAACAGAGGTCATTGTACCCCTGTATTGTTCTCTTATCAGACCCATAATCTAGTACAATGCCTCATTTGAGATGTACCTTACCTGACACCTGCAGCAGTTAGAAAGACCTCAAAGGTACCTCACCAAGAGGATAAAGGGTCTCAAATATATGTCATATGCTGCCTGGCTGTAGACACCCCAGCTGAATGCAGTCACATACTGCCTACACAGAGGCATTGTATGCCTGTTGTACAAGGCCATGTCCAACACAGGAGTAATGGACATGCTCCACCCCAGAAAACCCAAAGCCATCGGAGCTGTGAGAGTGAGAGACGTCATCCTCAACACATAATGAAATAGGATGTGCTGGAGGGACAGATACATAACCCAGAGGCTCCCTACACCATGGAACAGAATCCCACTCCATGTTAGGCAGAGCCCCTCACTGACACTCTTCAACAGGAATCTTGCCAAGTGGATGGATGATCGTAGATGTACACTGGGGGTCTTCACTGTGTTACGTCCAGACAGAGGCACAGTAAAGTAAATCATAAATGGCCATAATATTCACATAGCAAGGGGTGGCAAAAGCCACACACACTCTGGCTAGGCTTATAAATGCCCTGGGGTGGATAGCCTAGTATGAACTTATGAACCTATGAAGATACAAATTGTACAGGACACTAAGGATAATCACAAGGCTTTCTCAACTGATGGTAGGAACCTTGTTGGGAATTCACAGATATGCTCTGAATCACTCAAATATTACAAACAACATACCAAACACACACACATATTGCCAACATACAACCTGACAGGTGCAGTGCAAACCCCCCCCACCCAGAATGCAAAATATCTGTCCCAGCAGACTGCTGGCCCCCTGACATTGCAGATGCTGATGTAACAGCCAGCATCTACAAAGCAAAACACACAGCAGCAATGGTATGAGATGGTGTCCTGGGCTGAGTCCAACATGGACTCCAAGAAGAATGGAATGCCAAATCACACTACTGCTCAACGTCAGCCTTACCACAGGATATGTACCCAAAGAGCAGTGTACAACAGTGGTCCTTCTCAACAAAGGTGTTGCCTGAATGGATACTGCAAACTACCACCCCAGAATCCTGACAAGCTTGGTCTGCACAGCTATGGAAAGGATCAGCATGTACCGCAGACATAAAGATATTGGGGACCTACTGACACCGGACCCTACCCAGTATGGCTTTCTTAAGTGCAGATACTGCCCCTTAAACATGTTTGACTCATTTGAAACAGTCATTAAGGTCATTGATGAGGGCAATGTGGTCCACACAGCGTAGCTGGACCTTGCAAAGGCTTCCATACAATACCCCACATGTTCATTATAGATAGGCTCACCAGCTTAAATATAAACCCCTATGTCAGTAGAGGGGTTGCAAACCAGACCAAGGACAGAACTGACATGGTCAGACATGCTGCAGCCATGTCAGACTACAAACAAGATATAACTGGCATCCCACAAGGCTTGGTCCTGGGACCTCCCTCGTTTGGTATATATGTCCCATAGGTACAGGCCAACATGGAAGGACTGTGTCTGAACATGTTTGCAGAGGACTACAAACTGGCCACCATATCTGACCCTCCAGCTGACACAAGCATCCCACAATAGGGCCACATAGAAACAGACAACTGGTGCCATAGCCATGTCAGCAAGCTAATTGCAGAAAAGTGTATAGTCAACCCCTGTGGATATACAGTAAGTGCCCACCAATTACCACATAGGTGTTAACCCATTAAGTACTTAACATGTAATGAGAGACCTGGGGACACAAGATGATAGATATCCTGCATTGGACAAACATGTGGCTGTAGTGGTTACAGAAACATACCATATACCCACCTACCATGAAGGTTGTCAGATCTAGATAAGGGGAGGTCATTGTGGCTCTGCAGTCATCCTTCATCAGCGTTACAATTGACTACAGTAGCCCCTGTGGGATGTACCTCAGCAGACACCTCCATCAACTGTAAAGTCCCCAAAAGTACCTCACCAGGAGTATCAAAGAGCTTGAACAGATGCCATGTGTTGCCTGATTAAACAAACTGCAGCTCCAGACACTGCCATACTGCCCACCCAGAGGCAAGCTGTGCCTGATGTATAAAGCCATGTCCAAGCTGGAATCAATGAACATGCTGCACCTTGTACAATCTGAATGGCAGTGAGCTATGCACATGAGAGACCTGAACCCCAGCACTGACATACATAGGACAAGCTGTACTGAATGATCCATCACACAGAAGCCACCCCCACTTATGAGTAAACACCCAGTACAGGTTAGTCAGAGAGTCACTCACCGACTCTCCTCAAGAGGAATCTTGATGAGTGGATGGGAGACGGTAGGTTTACCCTGGGTATCACTGTTATGTCATGGTTAGACGGAGGCACAGTATACTAACCATGACATATGTCATGGCAAACTCCACCTACAATGTGTGTCGAAGGACAAACACACTCTCCGACTAGCATTAGAAATGGCCTAGGGCACATCGCTAGTGTTTGCCAATGTACACCTATGTTGTGGAATACACTACCAATGTTGGACAAGCCTGGTTTAAGTAGTTCATATCTGAACATAATGCAACATGGTCAGATGTGCACAACTGGCCCCTAACCAGGCTGTTGTGCTCACTATGTAAATGTAAAGCAGTGATAGGACTAAAGGCCAAGATACTGTCCACCACAGTGAAAGTACTGAACCTGTACACTATACGGTACTACAGTGTTAGGTCAGTATAAAAGAATGTTGACAACTGTATGCAAAGTATCCCATGCAAACCCTGCAGGCAGAGTGTAATCCCTGTTGTGTTCAGACACAAAGCAGTTGGACAGTAACTACACAACATGACACACAACACAAAACCATAAACGTGAGATATTGTTGAAGTTCACACTCATCCACAAATGTGGTGGGCTGCAGAGTTCAACATATGGAAAGCTCACACTGGGCATGCCCGCACACTTTGAGAAATGAGACATATGTCAGACAACATGCCATGGGAAGCCAGAACTGGGCATGCTCACACACTTAGGCCAAATCTCAGTTTAGCATTTGGCCACACATATCTGGTATTTGTACGTGTAATTCCAGGAACCAACCACATTACAGCAATCTGCCCAGTGCACACAGTTAAATGACTACAGAGACATACGTGATATAGTTGATCCCTCCCATATTCAAACATCTTCCACAGATACACAAGTTGTTCATAGAAACAGGGAATGATATGGCAATAAAGACCTGCAAACAGTCTATCAGCAACAAATATTGTGCATCTGACAATTAAACATATGGGTGTAGAGGTCAACACTAGGCTGTTTGCCCTAGGGAATGACAGCTTAGCCAGAGTGTGCTTGGCGTCTGCCTCCCCAGTACAGTAGGCTACTGTGCCACTGTAAAGTAGGTCACATAAGGCACCGTGTGAGGCTAGTGTGCTATGCCTCTGTCAAGAAGGGACACAGTGGAGATCCCAGGGGTTGAATTTGCTAAGCCACATCCATGTTGTTTGTGTGTGCTGGAAGAGGGTTGCTGAGGACCTCTAACAGTATGTGGGCGTCAATAACAGACTGAGGGGAGCCTTATCTGCATTGTCTGGACAATTTCACTGTCAACACTTTGTTGTGATGATTATGAGGGATTGAAGTATAGTGCCAGTACTGTTCAGAGATGTCCTCCCTCTGTGGGCTACTGCTCTGCAATGTATTAGCTCACTCTGTCTGTTGGACAGCTCATATATGGCTGGTGTACACCTGACAGGTGTCCTGTTGTGGAGCAGTCATGGGTATATTTGGGATAGCATGATCAATGCAAACCTTCCACATGCTCATAGAATGCAATTGTCAAGGAGTATGCAGAATGGCCTGTATACTCCCCCAGCATGGGTCCTTTGAAGTCTTCCACCCCAGTCTTCACAAGTGTAAAGTCTGCTTTTGATAAATACACTTTGTTTGCAGTGACAACCTTGCATGAGGGTCGGGATGGGATATGGATGTCCAGGGAAAGGTGGGTATGGCCACATATCAACAATGGTGGTCTACCTCTGGAGTAGAACAGTGAGTACCCATGTTGTAGATGGTCAGGTGCAATATGTATTCACCCTTGTGGCTGTGGTGAGTGGTCCTGCCATAGCACATGAACTCACAAATTGTAGTAGCTGTAGGGTAATATTGTAGAGGCCTGAGTAGTTCCCACACACAACATACCTGTACCTGACGTTAACAACTGGAATGGTGTATGTGAACACCTGCATATCTTGGCACTGTTCCCAGGGAAGCAGAGTGTGTGTCCTGGATGTGGGAGGGGTGGTCCGAACTGGTTGTGTTGTGTGTTACAGGTCCTGTGGTCACGAAGCATGGTATAGGACATAACCTGCCAGTGCGATGTGCATAACTGACCCTGAAGTAGGTGGCTGCAAATGCATATATATGCTATCCCCCACCTGACAGGTAGTACTAGATGTACATACCTCTGTAGAAATAATGATGTCAGCACCCTATAAATACTGCAGGTGCAGAACAGATGCCCAGTAATTCGGATAGTGCGCTCTGCTAATGCGTCTCCCTCAAGTGTCATAATATAGTTAGGTAGGGGTTTGAATCCTGCACATGCTCAGCATGTGTGTGTGTGTGTGTGTGTGTGGATGAGCAGGGTTATTGTGTGTGCAAGTCTGTGTGAGGGAAATGTCCCTTTTGGCAACTGGGAAAACACACTACAGGATGCACATTCCCCTTTCTAAACACTGATGACGTCAGCACCCTATAAGTACAGCAGGAGAAGGGAAACCTTCCAGTAACGCGAATAGCGCGCTCTGCTAATGCATCCTTCTCGAGTGTCATAACATAATTAGATAGGGGTTTAAATCTTGCAAATGCTCAGTGTGTGTGGAGGGGGGTTAGTGTGTGTGCAATTCTGTATGAAAGAAATGTCCCTTTTGGCAACTAGGAGAACACACTACAGGATGCACATTCCTCTTTCTAAACACTGATGATGTCAGCACCCTATAAGTACAGCAGGAGAAGGGAAACCTCCCAGTAATGTGAATAGCGCGCTCTGCTAATGCGTCCATCTCGAGTGTCATAACATAGTTAGATAGGGGTTTGAATCCTACAAATGCTCAGTGTGTGTGGAGAGGGGTTAGTGTGTGCAGCTTTGTATGAAAGAAATGTCCTTTTGGCAACTAGGAGAACACACTACAGGATGCACATTCCTCTTTCTAAACACTGATGATGTCAGCACCCTATAAGTAGAGCAGGAGAAGAGAAACCTCGCAGTAATTCAAATAGCGCGCTCTGCTAATGGATCCGTCTCGAGTGTCATAGCATAGTAAGGTAGGGGTTTGAATCCTGCAGATGGCAAGTGTGTGTGTGGGGGGGTGGAAGTAGAGTGTGTGCAATTACATGTGAGAAAGAACTGACCCTTTTGCCAACCAGTACAACACACCAGCTGTTGCATATACCAATCTCTACACAGAGATGATGTGAGCACCCTACAAGTACAGCGGAAGAGGCCAAATCGCCCAGTAATGCAAATAGCACGCTCTGCTACTGCATCTCTCACTACTGTCATAGCACAGTTAGTTATGGCTTTGAATTCCACACATGCCAAACCCCTTTGTTTTGTTTTTTAAAAAAACCCGAATGGGGGCCCAATGTGTTTTTTGGGTTGTTCCCCCCAAAATTAAAAAGGGCCCCCTGACAACCAAAAAAACCAAGGGTAAAATGGCAAATTTTTGG
>NC_056725.1:103397003-103437003 GCF_019279795.1 Protopterus annectens
ATTTCCAGCCCTGTTTACTGTAGCTTTGTTTGCATGCATGTTCGCTTGGGGTTCCCTGGAATACTGCTTACACCTGCAATGCAGAGTTACAGTGCTTCTGTAGACTCCTAGTGACATCTGCATAGCGAACGATACATATGTCAACTTTACACATGACAGAACGTCACTGTCTGTCCTGTATGCATGTACGTTGCCTGTGACACATTGCACATGTCTTACCTAGCATTTACCCACGTGTGCAGTCATATATGCCAGTGCTATGAAACAGTAGCGGTACACCCACACATACACACCTTCAGTATGTTGTTCCCCATTGGCCCTATGTGTTGGTACTCACCATGGCAATCACACTACTAGGGTAGCATGTGCAAAGGTAACCTGTTAATCACCTATATGGTCCAGTTGTGGTTTATGTGAGTCATGTGTCAATGTCACAGCTGCCACATGTATGCAGTCAGCCATCACCCTTGGCCAGGAACGTACAACACATGTGTGGGATGCCACCACACAGCCAATCTGGGGACTGGGCTCTATGAACTCAGTAATGCCATACCCTGTCAGGTGGCATGTCATATATACTACATCCTGGACAAACTTCAACCCCAATCCCTGCTGCTACTATTGATAAAACCCCTGAAGATGTTTCTGATAGTTTTGACCAATTCTTTACTGAGACATTTCAGGCCCTAGCTAGCCATCTACCTCCTAGCTCCCCTGGTCCTGAAAGTAGCACCCCTAGAAACCTACTTGCGTTCTGCTGCAAACCAGTCGCCATTTCACTTCTCCGTACCTTGATTGAAACAATGAAACCCACTACACTTTCTGCTGATCAACTCCCTGCCGAGTACCTATCAAAATCAGATGATGCTATTGCTTACCCTGTCTCAAAGGTAATCAAACGAACCATGGTAGAATCTAAATTTCCCACCATCTGGAAAATATCATATGTAATCCCACTTCACAAAGGAGGCAGCTCTACTGAATTCTCCAATGATAGGCCAATAGCTATACTCTCTCCACTTGCAAAGATTATGGAAACTGTATTCATAGACAGTTCATGCACCACCTAATCCAAAATCGCCTTATGGCAGACACTCAGCATGGCTTCCGTCCTCATCACAGCACTACTTCAGGCCTCCTAGCCTTTACTAACATCATAAACCATACTTGCAACACTAATTATATATCCTCAGCCCTCTTTTTGGATCTTTCCAAGGCATACGATATGGTTGATCACCAACTTGTAATCCACACCCTGCAAACATTCTGTCTAGATACTGGAGCCTTCCAATGGTTTCAATCCTACCTGCATGGTCGACAGCAGGCTGGCCTCTGGCAGAACAAACTCTCTAACCTTCTACCTAACACCCTCAGAGTACCACAAGGCTCTATACTAGGGCCCTTGCTGTTCTCAATCTTCATTAACGACCTTTATACTGTCATCCCAAAAGTCAGCAGTATCCAATATGCTGAAGACTCTACTCTGATCTGCTCAGCCACATCTCCAATAGAGTTATGGTCAGCTACCCAGACCACCTTTAATACAATAGAAAACTGGCTTTCTGAACATCGTCTGATCCTAAATCCCAAATAAACTAAACTGCTGTTATTTCACCAACATGTAGGTCTACCGCTTTCACCTTTACCATAACATCAACTGATGGCACAATAATCTCCCCTGACCCATCTACTAAACTATTAGGTGTCATCATAGACAATAATCTCAAATGTGACCTACATGTTAACCAAATTATCAAAGCCATCAATAAAAAACTAGGGTCACTTTACAGAATAACAGCCTTCCTAGCCCCTCCAGCTAAAGGTGCCATAGCTCGCTCACACCTTCTTTCAACCCTTCTGTATGCATCCCCTTTACTCTCGAATATGAACAAGACTGTCCTTAACAAACACTGAATTTGCTACAACCACATTGCCAGGTTTGCCACTGGGCTGCCTTTTAGGACACATCATTGCATCAATCTAAATCAGCTTGGTTGGCTTGCCATACCCAGCCTAATACAGTATAACCAACTGATTATGGCCTATAAAATCCTCTATAATCCGGACAATACTCCTGCACTTCAAATATTATCACCCCCTATAACAATCCTAGACTGCTTCGATCCTGTAACAAACTACTAATTCAGACTAGCAAATTTAATAACACAGCCGGTGATTCTCTCTTTGCAAACTCTGTAAGTAGATCCTGGAACTCACTTCCAGCTGATATTACCCTACTTTCCACCTTAGGTCAATTTAACACTAGACTCAAACAACATTTGTCACTAACTGGCTATGTCAATGTATCAAGCCTGGCTAACTCGAATGTGTAAAATCTGTGAACCAGTTTACTGTGTAATTTAATTTAATCCTGACTTGTGCTCAGGACTAACATTAATCTGTGGAACATGTTTAACTTGCTTACTTATGTAATCTCTGTAAATAATCTGTTTGTAATATGTAATGCTGGTATTATGTAATGCTGTATCTGCTTACCCTTGTAGCTTTTCTCCCCGGGCCTCCCCTGGAAATGGACATGCATCCAGTCGGACTATCCCGGTCAACAAATGTAGAATAAATAAATAAATAAATAAAATATATTACAGTGACTACAATACAAGTCAGACATTGACACGCACTGACAGCATGCTGAACACACTGGGGCATACGCGGGGACTCAGAATAGCATCCTGCCTGAGCATCACACACCTCCGCAGCTGGCACACAGGCATATGTTCTGTCGGAACAGAGCATATGCCACACATGGCACACACATCCCCTGTGCCACACACTCACAGCCTGTAGGGCTACACAACACACCTGCTATAGACGTGTCAGGTACCTGTCTTGGGTGCTGCACTGGGGTCCTGCTCAACAGGCTGTATCTGGTGAAGGTCACAGTGATATGCCTCAGGGGCACTATGGTCCACCACAGAACACATGCATACAGGTCAGTCAGAGGCATGGACACATATGACTCACTCATCGACCATGCCAGTATGGCTGACCTGAGACATACCTCCCTGGACTACATGATAGGGAACATAGAATGGATCTCTCAGCATGTGGCACAGGCCAGTATGAGCCTGATCTTGGTTGCCAACATACCCTCACCAGGTATGCTAGCACTATATGTGGGAACAGTGTTGTATGTCTACATTATGCTCAGTCTCCACTGTCATTCATAGGGTATCTGCTGGCTGTCAACGTGTGCTTACATGCTAGGGAAGTCACAATGATGTGCAAGGGTCATCTTGTACGTGACACCCATGGCCTGATGTATAATGGCAAAGCTCCTTGGTACACACATACTGCCTTATGCTGCAGGACATGGTTTACATAGCCACCTCCATGGGTATCACACAGGTTAGGACACTAACAGTGCTGCTACACAACAACAGCAGTGTACACCAGAAGATGCATGCACCAGACACTGTCCTCAGCACGGTGAACTGCAATGTCTGTGCAGTACCAGATTCCTGATTCATGGCTCACAGGTGTTACCCATCACTGACAGGTTATGCCCCATACCATGCCTGTCGTCCCCTACACATGTAACACACATGGACAGGGGGGTGGTATCCCAAGGTACCACAGATACACACACCTCCAGGTTGTTGGCACAGCACAAAGCATCAGGGCCTAATCATGCGCAGCTAGCAGTGTGTCGGACTGCCATCTGGTTCATAGCCTGGCACACACAACCCTCCCATCCAAAGGAAGACCACCTATCCTCCATAACAACACTGGCAATATGACAGTCTCAAGAACTGTGTTTATATGGCTGGACTGCATCCAGCCAAACATTATGTGTGAGTATTATTGTAGCTACAACACACTAGTTGGAGGGTTCACAGCATGTGGTCACTGAATTGCAGTGGAATGACATGTTACCACTACCACAACAGGTGGGAACATGCAGCACCTGTACATCGACTACATGTACACTATATGGCCCAGACCAGATGTGTATCCCCTGCTGTAGGTATTTTACCATATACACCCACACTTTATAGAGACATACCACGTGCGGACCCTGCACAGTAAGACACAGTCATATTGGTATACATTGCAAATACCATTTATCCACTCGAGGCATGTGTCAGACATGGTAACTACTGCAGGTCACAGGTATTTATGTTTATGTGTCACACACATACATCATGTGTGCAATGCCATTGCTGGTTTAGGCAATGGCATGCATTGTTATGTACAAAGACCCACACAAGGTCATACTGTGTGACACAACCACACTTGGCAGTTGTGGGTTACCAAAACATACCTATCTGTACTCTGACAATGGTAATAGACACAGTAGCAGAGCACACTATTGGCATTACTAGCCAACTAGCCCTGTTTGGCTGTGCTGATAGTGTGGTGACATCCCTTGTGTTTATTGGGGGAATATGCAGCATCTGGTGTATTGTAGTATTTGCCAAAAGGATCTGTTCTCTCACACTTGCATTTACACACACCCTACTACCCCCACACACACGCACACTTGCCATTTGCAGGATTCATTCCCCTACCTATCTAAGTCATGACACGTGAGAGAGACACATTAGCAAAGCGCATTATTCGGATTACTAGATAGCTCCTCTTCTCTGGCTGTACTTATAGGGTGCTGACAACATCAGTATTTTGAAAGGGTAATGTGCATCAGGTAGTGTGATCTCCTGATTGCCAAAACTAACATGTTTTTTACACGGAAATACACACACACAAACTCCCCACATCCAAACACACACACATGCAATTACAGGTTTCAAACTACTACCTAACTACATTACGACACTCGGGAAAGACACATTAGCGGAGTGCGCTATTCGCATTATTGGGAGGCTTTCCTTCTCCTGCTGTACTTATAGGGTGCTGACATCATCTGTGTTTAGAAAGGGGAATGTGCATCCTGTAGTGTGTTCACCCAGTTGCCAAAAGGGACATTTCCCTCACACAAACTCCCCTCATCCAAACACACACACTTGCAGGATTCAAACCACTACCTAACTATGTTATGACATTCAAGACGGATGCATTAGCAGAGTGCACTATTCGCATTACTGGGAGGCTTCCCTTCTCCTGCTGTACTTATAGGGTGCTGACATCATCTGTGTTTAGAAAGGGGAATGTGCATCCTGTAGTGTGTTCACCCAGTTGCCAAAAGGGACATTTCCCTCACACAAAATTGCACACACACTAACTCCCCTCATCCAAACACACACGCTTGCCATTTGCAGGATTCGAACCACTACTTAACTATGTTATGACACTCGAGACAGATGCATTAGCAGAGCAAGCTACTCGTATTACTGGGAGGCTTCCCTTCTCCTGCTGTACTTATAGGGTGCTGACATCATCTGTGTTTAGAAAGGGGAATGTTCATCCTGTAGTATGTTCACCCATTTACCAAAAGGGACATTTCCCTCACACAAAATTGCACACACACTAACCCCCCTCATCCAAACACACACACTTGCAGGATTCAAACCACTACTTAACTATGTTATGACACTCGAGACGGACGCATTAGCGGAGGATGCTATTCGCATTACTGGGAGGCTTCTCTTCTCCTGCTTTACTTATAGGGTGCTGACATCATCTGTGTTTAGAAAGGGGAATGTGCATCCTTTAGTGTGTTCCCCCAGTTGCCAAAGGGGACATTTCCCTCGCACAAAATTGCACACACACTAACACCCCTCACCCAAATACACACACTTGCCATTTGCAGAATTCAAACCACTACTTAACTATGTTATGACACTTGAGACGGATGCATTACCAGAGTGCGTTATTCGCATTACTGGGAGGCTTCTCTTCTCCTGCTGTACTTATAGGGTGCTGACATCATCTGTGTTTAGAAAGGGGAATGTGCATCCTGTAGTGTGTTCACCCAGTTGCCAAAAGGGACATTTCCCTCACACAAAATTGCACACACACTAACCCCCCTCATCCAAACACAAACACTTGCCATTTGCAGGATTCGAACCACTACTTAACTATGTTATGACACTCGAGACGGATGCATTAGCAGAGCAAGCTATTCGTATTATTGGGAGGCTTCCCTTCTCCTGCTTTACTTATAGGGTGCTGACATCATCTGTGTTTAGAAAGGGGAATGTTCATCCTGTAGTATGTTCACCCAGTTGCCAAAAGGGACATTTCCCTCACACAAAATTGCACACAAACTAACCCCCCTCATCCAAACACACACACTTGCCATTTGCAGGATTCAAACCACTACTTAACTATGTTATGACACTCGAGACGGACGCATTAGCAGAGCGCGCTATTAGCATTACTGGGAGGCTTCTCTTCTCCTGCTGTACTTATAGGGTGCTGACATCATCTGTGTTTAGAAAGGGGAATGTGCATCCTGTAGTGTGTTCACCCAGTTGCCAAAAGGGACATTTCCCTCACACAAAATTGCACACACACTAACCCCCCTCATCCAAACACACACACTTGCAGGATTCAAACCACTACTTAACTATGTTATGACACTCAAGACGGACGCATTAGCAGAGCGCGCTATTCGCATTATTGGGAAGCTTCTCTTCTCCTGCTGTACTTATAGGGTGCTGACATCATCTGTGTTTATAAAGGGGAATGTGCATCCTGTAGTGTGTTCACCCAGTTGCCAAAAGGGACATTTCCCTCACACAAAATTGCACACACACTAACCCCCCTCATCCAAACACACACACTTGCCATTTGCAGAATTCAAACCACTACTTAACTATGTTATGACACTTGAGACGGACGCATTACCAGAGTGCGCTATTCGCATTACTGGGAGGCTTCCCTTCTCCTGCTGTACTTATAGGGTGCTGACATCATCTGTGTTTAGAAAGGGGAATGTGCATCCTGTAGTGTGTTCACCCAGTTGCCAAAAGGGACATTTCCCTCACACAAAATTGCACAAACACTAACCCCCCTAATCCAAACACACAGACTTGCCATTTGCAGGATTCAAACCACTATCTAACTATGTTATGACACTCAAAACAGATGCATTAGCAGAGTGTGCTATTCGCAATACTGGGAAGCTTCCCTTCTCCTGCTGTACCTATAGGGTGCTAACATCATCAGTGTTTAGAAAAGAGAATGTGCAGCCTGTAGAGTATTCTCCTAGTGGGCAATAGGGATACTTGTTTCAAACAGTCATGAACACACACTAACCCCCTCCACACACACTGAGCATGTACAGGATTCAAACCCCTAACTAACTATGTTATGATACTTGAGACGGATGCATTAGCGGAGCGCGCTATTCGCATTACTGAGAAGTTTACCTTCTGCTGTACTTATAGGGTGCTGACATCATCAGTGTTTAGAAAGGGGAATGTGCATCCTGTAGTGTGTTTTCCCAGTTGCCAAAAGGGACATTTCCCTCTCACAGCCTTTCACACACACAAACCCCACTCACCCACACACACACTGAGTATTTGCAGGATTCGAACCCTTACCTAACTATATTATGACACTTGAGGGAGACACATTAGCAGAGCGCACTATCCGAATTACTGGGCATCTGTTCTGCACCTGTAGTATTTATAGGGTGCTGACATCTTTATTTCTACAGAGGTATGTACATGTAGTACCACCTGTCAGGTGGGGGATAGCATATATATGCATTTGCAGCCACCTACGTCAGGGTCAGATATGCACATCGCACTGGCAGGTTATGTTCTATACCATGCTTTGGGACCACAGGACCTGTAACACACAACACAACCAGTCCAGAACACCACACCCACATCCAGGACACACACTTAGCTTCCCTGGGAACAGTGCCAGGATATGCAGGTGTTCACATACACCATTCCAGTTGTTAACATCAGGTACAGGCATATTGTGTGTGAGAACTACTCAGGCCTCTACCACTTTACCCTACAGCCACTACAATTTGTGGGTCCCTGTGCTATGGCAGAACCACACACCACAGCCACATGGGGGAATACATATTGCACCTGTCCATCTGCAATGTGGGTACTCACTGTTCCACACCAGAGGTAGACCACCATTGTTGATATCTGACCATACCCACCTTTCCCTGGACATCCATATCCCATCTCCACCCCCAGGCAAGGTTGTCACTGCACACAAACTGTATTTAGCACAAGCAGACTCTACACTTGTGTAGACTGGGGTGGACGACTTCAGAGGACCCATGCTGGAGGACTATACTGGCCACTCAGCATAATCCTTGACAATTGTATTCTATGAGCATGTGTATGGTTTGCATTGGTCATGCTATCCCACATATACCCATGACTGCTCCACAACAAGACACCTGTCAGCTGTACACCAGCCATATATCGCATGCAACAGACAGAGTGACCTAATACATTGCAGAGCTGTAGCCCACAGAGGGAGGACATCTGTGAAAAGTTCCGGCACGGCACTTCATTCACACATACTCATTACAACACAGTGTTGACAGTGGAATCGTCCAGAGAATGCAGATAGGGCTCCCCTCAGTCTGTTATTGACGGACACTTACTGTTAGAGATCCTCAGCAACCCTGTCACAGCACACACCGACAACATGGCTGTGGCTTAGCACATTCAATCCCTGGGACCTCCACGGTGCCCCTGCTTGACAGAGGCACAGCTCACTAGCCTCACATATTGCCTTCTGTGACCTACTTTACAGTGGCACAGTAGCCTACTATCCTGGGGACGCAGATGCCAAGCACACTCTTGCTGAGCTGTCATTCCCTAGGGCAACAAGCCTAGTATTGACCTCTACACTCATATGTTCAATTGTCGGATGCACAATATTTGTTGTGCTGTTCTACTGTTTGCAGGTCTTTATTGCCATAGCATTCCCTGTTCCTATGACCAACTTGTGTATCTGTGGAAGATGTTTGCATATGATGGCGATCCACTGTATCACTTATGTCTCTGTAGTCATTTACTCTTTGAATTGGGCTGATTGCTGTGTTGTGGTTGGTTCCTGGACTGACACGTACAAATACCAGATATGTGTGGCCAACTGCTAAACGGAGATATGGCCTAAGTGTGTGAGCATGCCCAGTTCAGCCTTTCCATGGCATGTTTCTGACATATGCCTCATTTATCTAAGTGTGCGAGCATGCCCAGTGTGAGCTTTCCATATGTTGCACTCTGAAGTCCACCACATATTTGGGTGTTTGTGAACTTCAACAATATCTCACATTTATGGTTGTGTGTTGGGTGTCATGTTGTGTACTAACTGGCCAACTGCTTCGTGTCTGCCACAACAGGGATTATACTGTGCCTGCAGGGATTGCATGGGATACTTTGCAGACAGTTCTCAACATACTTTCATAATGACCTAACACTGTAGTACCGTATAGTGTACTGGTTCAGTACTTTCACTGTGGTGGACAGTATCCTGGGCTTTAGTCCTATGACTGCTTGACATCTTCATAGTGAGCACAACAGACTGTGTAGGGGCCAGTTGTGCACATATGACCATGTTGCAATATGTTCAGATATGGACTACCTACACCAGGCTCGTCCAACATTGCTAGTGTATTCCACAACATGGGTGGACATTGGCAAACACTAGCGATGTTCCCTAGGCCATTTCTGATGCTAGTCACAGGGTGTGTTTGTCCTTCAATACACATTGTAACTGGAGTTTGCCATGACATATGTCATGGTTAGTATACTGTGCCTCCGTCTACCTCTGACATAACAGTGATACCCAGGGTCAGCCTACCATCTCCCATACACTCATCAGGATTCCTCTTGAGGGGTGTCGATATGTGGCTCTCTGGCTGACCTGTACCAGGAGTTTACTGAAGAGTGGGGTGCCTTCTGTGTTATGGATCATTCTGTACAGCTTGTCCTATGTATGTCAGTGCTGGGGTTCAGGTCTCTCATGTGCATAGCTCACTGCCATTCAGATTGTACAAGGTGCAACATGTTCATTCATTCCAGGTTGGACATGGCTTCATACATCAGGCACAGCTTTCCTGTAGCTGGGAAGGATGGTGGTGTGTGGGGCTGCAGTTTGTTTACTCAGGCAACACATGGCATCTGTTCATGCTCTTTGCTACCCCTGGTGGGGTACTTTTGTGAACTTTACAGTTGATGGAGGTGTCTGCTGCGGTATATCCCACAGGGGCTATTGTAGTCAGTTGTGACGCTGATGGAGGATGGCTGCAGAGCCACAGTGAGTTCCCCTTATCTACATCTGCCAACCTTCATGTTTGGGTGGGTATATGGTACATGTTTCCGCAAACACTACAGCCACATGTTTGTCCAGTGCAGGATATTTATCACCTTTTGTACCCAGGTCTCACATTACATGTTAGGTACCTCATGGGTTAACACCTGTGTGGTAATTTGTGGGCACTTACTGTATATCCACGGTGGTTGTCTATACACAATTCTGCAATTAGCTTGCTGACATGGCTATGGCTACAGTTGTCTGTTTGTAGGTGGCCCTTTTGTGGGTTGCTTGTGTCAGCTGGGGGTCGGGTTTGGTGGGCTGTTTGTACTCCTCTGCATACATGTTCAGTCACAGTCCTTCCATGTTGGCCTATACCTATGGGACATATATACAGAACGGGGGTGGGGGGGCAAGACCAGGCCTTGTGGGATGCCACTCATATCCGCTTTGTAGTCTGACATGGATGCGGCATGTCTGACCATGTCAGTTCTGTCCTTGGTCTGGTTTGCAACCCCTCTACTGACATAGGGTTATATATTTAAGCTGCTGAATATATCCATACTGAACTCGTACGGTATTGTCTAGAAGCATGTGCATGGTCCAGCTACGCTGTGTGGACCACATTGCCCTCATCAATGACCTTAATGACTGCTTCGAATGGGTCAGACATGTTTAGGGGCAGGTTCTGCAGTTACAACAGCCACACTGTGTAGGGTCCAGTATCAGTAGGCCACAATAGCCTTCTGTCTGCGGTACATACTGATCCTTTCCATAGCTGTGCAGAACAAGCTTGTCAGGATCCTGGGGTGGTAGTTTGGAGTATCCATTCAGGCAACACCTTTGTTGTGATGGACCACTGTTGTTAAACACTGCTCTTTGGGTACATATCCTGTGGTAAGGCTGACATTGGGCAGTAGTGTGATTTGGCATTCCATTATTCTTGGAGTCCATGTTGGCCTCAGCACAGGACACCATCATATACCTTTGCTGCTGTGTGTTCTGCTTTGCAGATGATGGCTGTTACCTCAGCATCTGCATTGTCAGGGGACCATCAGTCTGCTGGGATAGGTATTTTGCACTCGGGTGTTTGCACTACACCTGACAGGTTGTATGTTAGCAATATGTGTGTGTGTTTGGTATGTTGTTTGTAATATCTGTGTGATTCGGAACATATCTGTGGATGCCCAACATGGTTCCTACCATCAGTTGGGTAAGCCTTGTGATTATCCTTAGTGTCCTGTACGTTTTGTATCTTCATAGGTTCATGGGTTCATACTAGGCTATACACTCTAGGCCATTAGTAAGCCTAGCCAGAGTGTGTGTGTCTTTCGCCACCCCTTGCTATGTTCAATTATGCCCATTTATGAAGTTCTTCACTGTGCCTCTGTCTGGTCGTGACACAGTGAGGACCCCCAGTATACATGTACGGTCATCCTTCCACTTGGCAATATTCCTGTTGAGGGGTTTCAGTGAGGGGTTCTGCCTACCATGGATTGGGATCCTGTTTCTGGGTGTGGGGAGCCTCTGGGTTATGTATCTGTCCCTCCAGCACATCTTATTTCATTATGTGTTGAGGCTGACATCTGTGACTCTCACAGCTCCAATGGCTTTGATTTCCTGTGGTGTAGCATGTCCATTACTCCTGACAATCTTCATAGCCACATTGGCATTGTGGGTGTCACATGACAGATTAATGTCGACCTGTGTCACTAGATCCCTGATTACTCCTTGCATACATAATGGTTTGACACCTATGTGGTAATTTGTGTGCACCTTGTCTGGTATTTGGTGGGACATTCATATTGTCCAGTGTCTTCGGATGTCTGGGTGGAGTTCTTGTGTGTGAGAGTGTGGTCTGTCGCATGCTACAGACTGTACAGCAGTTTTGACTACAGTTATGTGCACATGGGTGGTCTCCGCTGCTTTGTGCATTGTCAGTTGCCTGGCAATATGGGTGTTTGTGCTGCATATGGATACTCCCCCTCCTTTGATGTTTTGGTGCAGGTGTTGGGGCCATAACACATGATATGTGGTATAACCTAGTAGTGCTGGTGTGCTATCACTAGGCTTGCAGCAGGCTTCTGTCACTGCACAGACATCAATGTTCTCCATAATGGGAAGTGCCTCAGGGGCATGCATATTGCAGTTTACACATCTGGCATTGGTCAGCATTACCCTTATGTTTCCTACCACTTATGTTTTCTAGGGTGGTGGGTAGTCTTTTTGGCCTTGCCTACATACGGCTCTATGGAGGCGGCAAAGGCCTTATCCAGTATCCAGACGCACACGGGTAACAGCTGCAAGCCATCCCTGGAACAGCAGCATGGCTTGTCATGCTTGACATCTCAAGCAGACAGACATTTGACCCTCTTGGACTGACAGCTGTAACTGTGCCAGCTGTTAAACATGAGCATTCTGTGTTTGTACTGTGGCATCATTCTTGGTGAGGGTTGGATGCTGCAAACAGCCAGTGTCATACCGCCCTGGGGTACATACTCTTAGGGACCATCCGTGTCCCTTTTGATGGTGACCAGGGAGGTACATCTCAGGTAATTCACACCAGCATGAACATTGAGTGCATCATATTTTTGCTTGCTTTGGGGTGACCTGCGTACTTGTGTTATGTGGCATTTTGTCGCAGCCTACAGGCAGCTTACTCTACCCTTTCCCTTGTTCAGTCTGGTGAGTGGGACAGCAGTGTGTCTGCCTATACAGACACCTATTACGACTGTATCAGGCATGTTGTTTCTCCTTCTGGCCTGTGACTGTTTGGCACACCAGCTTTGCATACTATTCGTTGCATGTGCTATGTTTGAAGGTTGTGGTTGCTTGTGATCTGCTTTGGAGGCTTCTGTTGGTGTGGTGTGTTTGTAATTAAGGCCTCCGGGAATATTTGTCTGTGTTTATGTGCTTAGTTTACAGTTGTGGTAGGTCTATGTGGGACTGGGTTTGTGGTGTATGTGGTTACCTTCTCCTCCTGACTAGTTTTGACAGTACTGAGTATCTCTTACACTACTCAGACTGTGCTCATTTGCTATGTGACTGTGAGATTCAGTATCCTAACCCTCATTTACATGAGATTGCCTACTAATGCTTAGTTACATGTCTTAGACTCAGCTTCCCCCCTTAGCAACCACTACACGGTGGCCATGTTGTTTTTGGTCTGCTGGTCCCTGCAGTGTCATTCCATGTATTGCATGAAACCCACATTTGTGGGTTTATAACCTTCTTTTTTATGGTTTTATACAGCGCAGCCCGTTTGTGTGGGGCTGCGCTGGGTTTAAACATCGGCGATCGCCAAAAAAAAAAATTATATTTTTAATATTTTTGCATCGGGTTACCTTGCCAATGGCCACATATTTGGCCATTGGCATGCTGCCTGAGACATATGCACCCTTTATTTGGAGCTGACATGGCTCCATTGTGGAATTTGCAGAAACATACTCAGTTGTCAACTGAGTACATTTCTGCAGCTAAAACGTCTCTTACACGGACTGGTTTCTGCTTCGTGGATTGCTAATATACCTCATTTGCATACCTTTCAGCTGCAAGTGAGGTATTTAGCATGTCCACGCCCAGTCCGTGTAAGAGACGTTTTAGCTGGTCTCTTACATGGAGATTAGGGCTGTTCCTGGATCGCGAGGTTTGCATGGAGTGTTACACATCTCTTACACTCCGTTCAAGCCTTCGTGAATCCTGCCCATTGTCTTTCCTTCACTTTTCATGTTAAAATTTCTGCCTTAATTAATTGTATTTAATTCAGTTTGTGCTGGATTTGGAGCTTTTTCTCAGGAGTCAGTAGAATAATAGAAGATGGCAGTCTGAACCTTAATCTGTGACCCATTACCAAACACATGGGAGAGAATTCTGCTTATTGCAGTTGAGTTACAATATTCTTGTAGAGTTCTTCAGAGGCTGTTATTACTACCTTTTGCCTTTTTATCATTTTTTGCTGTTGTTTAGTAGTTGCCCATTCCGATGAGAATATCAAGGGCTAGAGGTCATGTGTTGGAACTCCAAGTTTTCAAAACATCTAAGTTCTGTGCTTGCAGGTTGCTGATCATAGACTGATATGACAATATCCAACACACCATTCTTTGTGAACATTGACTTCAAGTAATGACATCTCTGCTTGTGGTTTCTAATAACATAGTCTCTGCAAATGCAGTATAATGACTCCCTCATAGTAAGGTGAAAGAGTCCTGAAGCTGTAAATGATTAGTAATGATTTTGGCCCACAGTCTTCTCAGCTCAGTGTAAGTCAGTAAGTGTATTATATACAAGTGCTGTTTTTGGGGGAGTTAAAGTGGTGGAACAGCTGGCCTGAGATATGACTCATGAATTTTGTTTAATGTTTCATATCTTTTTTTTTATATAACTTTATTTTTATTGGTTTTTCAAAAAAAAACATAAAATTTTCTACATCATTTATACAATTAATACATAACATAAGTATAGATAGCATAACTATAGATAAGAAAACTATATACAATGCCCATAACATTAATCTACTTTGATTAAAATTCTTACATTTTATCTAGTAACTTTTTAAGCTTCATCCAAGATAATTTCTTTTGTGTTATTCTTGTTGTTCTTGAAGCAAGAGTTAGAAGTTCTCTATTACATACAGTTTTGGCCAACAATATAAACTCAGAAAATGAAGGGACTTTTTTGCTTTTCCAGTTTAGAGTGATATTTTTCCTTGCTATTGCCAGAAGGGACCAAAGAAGATGCACTTATATCTATGGGATATACTCCGGTATCGGAGCATTAAACAGTAACAGTGAATCTGTAATTACACATTTATCCGACCACAATGCCTTTGTAAAATCCCTAAATCCCTGCCAGAAAGGAGTGACAGTTCTGCATTCGAGGAACATATGCATCCAATCTGCATATACATTTTCATCACATCTCCAACAATTATGATTAGTATTATTTGATATTGTAGCTATTTTTTGTGGAGTGAAGTAGCTTCTATGAATATATTTCCATGTAAAAATCTTCCAATAGGGGGATGATGTGTGGTTAACTGATTTGAGTATTAATGATTTATCATTTTCTGTAAAATTAAATTTATTTGTTTTTTCCACATAGCTCCATAAGGAGTCTTCAGGCTGTTTTAAATCTGTTCTTAGTGTTTTATATAACTCAGATAATGAAAATCCCATGTTATGGTTTGATGAGTTTAATTCACATAAAAGAGAAATTATTTTAGGTTGTAATGAAATATTGGTCACTTGATTAATTTTAAATTCATTTATTAAGTGCTCTCTGTAGGTTTGAATGTTTAACCAATTATTTTGATTTATGTTGTATCTGGCTAGAAGACTGTTTGCTTCATATACATCACTTGTGCCTAGGAATTGGTGCTAAAAATTTAGACCATTGCCCTTCATCTCCATTATTTTCTTCATATTAAATGAATCTAGACAACTCTTTGTGTGCACTATCAGAAACATTAGGATTAGAAAGTGTCTTGCCATGCGGATTCTGTTTATTATTCTTTTAAAATTGTTTAGTATATAGACAATAAAATAGTTTTATGTAAATTTTTCCAGTTTGATGTGTATTTGTGGCTTAACCATTGACTCATAATGTGAAATATAACTGATTCCGTATAAAGGACTAGATTTGGGGATGTGATTCCACCTTTTTCCCACTCTTTATAATGCCAATCATATCTTATTCTTGGCTTTTGTGGAAACCATAGAAATTTGATTAGAAGTGAGTTAAGTTGTTTTATTGTTTTTTTAGGAGGACTGATAATTATGGTTTGAATAAGAAACAGGAATTTTGGAAGAATGCGCATTTTCATTAATGATAATTTCTCTTCCGAAGTAAAGAACATTTTATTCCACTTGTTTAGGTACTCTTTAACTACATGCATTACGTTTTTATAATTTATTTGTATGGTTTCTTTCCAATTTGGTTTTATGTGTATTCCTAGATATTTAAGAGTATTATTTTCCCAGTTAAAGTTACTATGTTTTCTCAGTTCCGCATTCATTTTTTTATTCAATAGTAATGTTTCAGTTTTGTTACTATTAAATTTTAAGCCTGAGATTTTTTCAAACTGCCCTAGAGCTTTTATGATGTACTTTATTGAGGAATCTATATTTCCGATAGTTAATATAATGTCATCAGCAAACAATTGTATTTTGAAAGTATAGTTTGAATTAACAATGAAACTAATTATGTTATTATTATTTTTTATGCAGTTTGCTAATGGCTCCACTGCTAAGGCAAATAGCAGAGGTGACAAAGGGCAGCCTTGTTTAGTTCCTTTCAGTATTTGAATTTGTTTGGATAAAAAGGCTCCAATTTTAATATATGATACAGAGTTCTTATATAGGCTGTTTATTAATTCTATGAAATCTGGGAAGAAATTAAATGTTTCTAAAACTTTGAATAAATATGACCTAGATAAAAAAATCAAATGCCTTTTCTAAATCTAGACTGATAATTGACAATTCTTTTTTTTTTCTTGTTTGCAAAATCTATTAAAGATAGAAGTCTGAAAACATTGTCCTGAACTTTCCTGTTCAAAATAAAACCAGTTTGGTCATCTTCTATTATTTTTGGGATACATTGGTTTAGTCTTTTTCCAAGTATTGAGGTAAAAATTTTATAATCTACATTTAGTAGTGAGATAGGATGGTAAGATGTTACTAAGTTAGGATCTTTATCTTGCTTTAGAATGGGGGAAATAATGGCATATTTCCATGATGGGAAGATTTTTTTATTTTCTCTGAATTCCTCAAAAGCAGCTACTAGAATTTTTAAGGTGTCTTCTGGCAGTAATTTATAGATTTCTCCTATAATTCCATCTAGTCCTGGGTCCTTATTATTTTTAAGGTTTTGGATACTTTCTTTGATTTCTTTTAAAGATATTGGTTTGAGCAAACTGGTGTTTTGTTCATGTGTTACTTTTTTATTAATGTTTTCATTCAGAAAATTGCTTTTAAGTATATTATTATCAAGGTTTGTATTAGTGCTATTTACTTTTTCATGGTGTGTTCTGAAAATCTCCAAAATTTCTTTGTGTTCTGTCACTTGCTTTGGTTTAGTTCTTGTATTATCTGTAATTTCTTTTATGTGGTTGATACTTGCTAAATGTTTTGATTTGACTGCCATTCTATGTAAGTTTTTTGGGATTTACTGAATAAGATTGAATTTTAAGTTTCTCTAAGTTTATTGCCACTTTGTGATTTACAAATTCTGAATACTTTGCATTTAATGATTTTAATTCAAAGTTTGTTTTAATATCTTTGGTGTTTAAATTCTTTCTTATAGCATCAATTGTTTATTGTATTTTTATTAGTTCATTATCCCATTGTTTTCTTTTGTTTAAATACCAATTTTTGATTCTACCATATAGATAAGATTTTAAGGAATCCCATAAGATGTAGTTAGAAGTCTCATTATTGTCATTTATATCAAGAAATGATTTTATCTCACTTAGAAGCCATTCTTTAAATCCAGTAAGTGTGACAATGTATGCAGGTAGTCTTTGCCAGGTTATTAGGTCTTTTGGTGTGATGTTAACCTTGAATAATATGGCATTGTGATCCGAGAATGGGCAGGAACTAATCAGAACTTCCTGAATTTTAGAAATTAAGTTATTAGTAACTAGTACTTTATCAATTGTTGTTTGTGTACCATATTATATGAATAATGAGTGTATTTTAATGACTGTGGTTCTTTTATATCATATATATCCCTAAGGCTTAATATGTTAATAAAATTCTTTAATTTTTTGGCTGCTGAGGACATTCTAAATTTATCATCACTAGTGGTATCTTTTGTGGTGAGAAGACAATTAAAGACGCCTGCATGTATTATTTCTCCTTTGGATTTGGTAGTTATTAACTCTAAGTGCTTATTCACTGCTTCTGCTCCAATACCAGGTATCCAGTATGTATTTACTAAAGTTACATACCTTTTATTTATCTCTACAACTACCAAACATAACATGCCATTCTTGTCTGAGTATGTATCTATAATTTTGGGTATTGGCAATGTTTTTTTCCATAATATTATTGTGCCTCTTCTTTTGGCCTGGTAGTGAGATTCCACAAGAACCATATAACCATTGAAGGACATTCTATCTAGGTCTTTATTAATGATATGAGTTTCTTGTAGAAAGACTATATCTGCTTTGTTCAATTTCAGATATTTAACTATACTTCCTCTTTCAATAGGATTATTAAGGCCATTAACATTTAGAGACATACATTTATAGGAAAACATTTTCAAGGATACAAATATGTCTGTTAGATTTAGTTATGGGCAGGTATTTTAAAACAAATAAAATTAACAAAACATTCGTAAATATATACAACTCTAAACATGGAAAATTAAATCCCTGGCTTGATGAACACATCATCCAAGCCACCATCTCTAACAATCCTATGTCAAGTCAACCTTTATAAAAATGCTTCTGCCCTCTATTGATTAAGTATACAGATAAGCATATTTAGTATTTCTTTAACATTGTGTTTTATGTTGAAAATCATAAAGACTCAAGACTTCTAATAAAACATACTATATAGACCTAGTTACACATAAGATATAGTTGTGAAATAAATGATTATATTTTATATATTTCTCAGTATTTAATAATATGATTGCATTCTCAAATTCTGACATATGTATAACTGACTCAAACAATATTGTGAAAAACTGAAACTTTTATTAACAATAATACCTCTCTGATTATGCCTTAAATTATGAGTAGTGGAAATGTATCTAATTCTAATTTACTGTTTACATTGTTTCATATTATAGGAAAAATGTAATTAGTAGTTAAACATAAGTTTATTCTTCTTCTTTCCTCTATCTCCCCCCCCCATTCACTCCCCCTCCACTGTTAATTTATGAGCTACAACTGGTATAATTTATCCGAAGGTTAGGATTGTGAAGCTTATCATATTTAATTTGTGTTATTATATTGCTGCATGTTTTTTAATCTTATTAGCTTGTGATAGTCATCCCTTTCCTTCATTTATCACTCAATCCCCCACTTTACTTAGGTTTATTATAATTGCTTTATATTTTGATGAACTTTGCATTTACTTTTTTTTATTATTCACTAAGATGCTAGTCTTATATGTTATGTGAAGGAATTTAGTATAGGTGTGTACCTCTTTAATTAGTTAATTTATGTATATATAATGTAAATCAGAGGCTTGTTTACATTCATTCTTAGATTTAATGTATTACTTACTATTATTGTTCGTGATCTTGGGTATGTGTCTCCCATAGTTACTAGCTTGTTAGCTATGTTTCATATTTTAACTTTTCTATAAACCATAGTGTACTAGTCTACCATTTGTCATGGCGTGCTCAATAAACATTTAATATTATTGAATTATTACATTGTCAGTGGTGCTTTACTTTTTCTTTCCTCTCTTTTTTCTCCTTTCTTCCTTCTTTTAAAACTAAAGAATGAAACAGTATGCATGTCTTCACTTCCTATTACATAACTAATGCTTAGTGTGGTGCAGCAGTAATATAAGCATTGCAACTGGGGAATTAGATCTGTGTGCACTTATGTCATATGTTTAACTCCTAACCTATATCTTCACTATATGTATCTATAGCAATTTTATTCTAATTCTACTTACAATGAAAAGAACCTCTCCTCTTCCTTCCCTTCACCCACTCTCTTTGGGTGCTTACATATTTTAAGCTTGCTGTCCCTCTCCCAATATAGTGTTTATTGTTGGTTTCTAATGTTTGAACTGTTTCTATGTCTGTACAGCACAAAATTACAAGCTTGAGACAAAAGTTAGCTGGCGAGTTTTGCTTTAAAATATGTTTCGTGGCAGACTTTCTTTCTTGAATTAGAATGCCCATATCCATCTATCTTTGTACTTAGTTATCTATCTTAAATCTTTAAGGGAACATTCAGCCTAAGCTTCTACCTTCACCATAGTGCCGTGTTTTGGGAAAGGACTAAGAGCGTATTCCAGATTTGCTTGTGTTAATCAGTGTCTGTATAGCAACAATCTATCACAATATTCATTTAAATGAATACACTTACTGATTTCAGACTGTAGCCCAAAAGCTATCTGTTAAAACAAAGCTTTGTTTTGTCTTTCTGTCTATGAATTCACAATTTAAATTACTTTAAAGTGGTCTGTGTCTTTCGCGACTGTATAACTGCCGCATCCCATCATTTTCTTTTGTCGCAGATGATTCTTGGTGTGCGACACAGGTTCAAAGGTCAAATGCATCATAGATTCAAGTTCCCATGGTCATGTGTTAACCTGAAGAACTGACAAGTTTTGAAATGCTCCAGCCCTGGTTCTTATGAAGCTTTTCCTAATCCTAGTGTCAACTGTATTCTCGAGGTATGCGAAGAAAGTTTTCTGAAGCAATTCTTGCTTTGATATGCTCGTGGGTTGTAAAATTAGGAGTCATTGCGTGTAAAAAAAAGAATAAGCAGGTCAATACTGTTTTTTTTTTCTTTTTTAAAAGAAAACTATTATCGACAGTGCAAACCATCTACAGTACATCTCCAGAAGGACCCCTCCCACCCCAGTTGACTAGTACCATATTTTATTTTAAAGAAAAGAAAAGAAAAGTATATAATGTTTCATTGCAGCTGTCAAAACACTTATGAAAGTCTCTCTAACAGTATGCGTGTAAGCCCTAAGTCTCCCTCCCACCATGAAACTTACAGCAGTTCTATCTTTACCAATTTAGAGTTTTGTATCTGTAACATAGTTTACATTTGAAAAGGGCATTTCATACAGTTTGTTATTTATACCAGACACCTTGTTAATTAAAATAAACTATACTTCATAGTCCTTCACATCCAAACAAGTTTACTGCATTTATATAGCCACACATGTTTATTACATTATACTATTAGATATATAAGGGATGAGAACCTAACAAAATGACAGGGAACAAGACAAAGATGACAAGTAAGGTTACTTAGTAGCAGGAACAATTAGGGTGAGGGGAAGAAAGAAGAAGCAGGCATATATATTTACACATACAAATCATAAGACTTTACCTCCTAGTTTGTTGTGTTGATCTTGTTTTTAAGGGATTATGACCACTGGAAGTTGGAGATTTTATGTCTTATTTCCCTTTGAGTTTTT
The DNA here is from genome assembly GCF_019279795.1 of Protopterus annectens. NCBI lineage: Eukaryota > Metazoa > Chordata > Ceratodontiformes > Protopteridae > Protopterus > Protopterus annectens. Next base: position 103,418,285 of record NC_056725.1, read on the forward strand.
TTAGTGATTTTGTCATTTATTGTTACCTTTCCATTATTAGCTTGTCTCTTTAGGCTTGGTAGGGAGAGATCCATATCTTCTAATTTATCTAGTACATTGTGCCTTTTGACAAAGTCTGTTGTTTCTTCAATATTATTAAAGATTTTCTGACCATCAGGAAGAGTGATTTTTATTCTGGCTGGAAAAAGTATCTGGGCTTATATATCAGCTTTTTTGAGGTCTTTAATGAGAGGAACACACACTTTTCTTTTTGTTATGGTTACAGATGCATAATCATTATCAAATCTAATAATTCTTCCGTTGTCTTGAATAGGATTTCCTGACCAGGCAGTTCTTAACACTAGAGATCTTTATCCTGTGTGTTGACAAGAACTTAACTATGATAGATCTTGCTGAAGATGAATTACTTGATGCAGAAGGATTTGACAGTGACCTATGAGCCCTCTGAATTCCATAAGACAGAGGGTCAGGAAGGTTCAATACTTTGGGCAGCCAATTATTTAAGAACAGAACCATATTATTTCCTTCTGACTTTTCAGGGACTCCATAAATTATGATATTATTTCTCCTTGATCTTGACTCTAAGTCTTCCATTTTCTCAATTAATGAGTTATTTTGTTTGAATAGAAAATTAATTTGACTGTCATTCTCCATCTGTCTTCCATTTATTTAATTTACAGATTCCTCTAAGCTTGTTATTTGATCTGAATGTTTTGAAATTATCTCCTTTAAGTCTTCAGTTTGCTTCTTACTTTCTTTTTTCATATTTTCCATGATGTTTTCTAAATTGTCCATTTTTGTGGAGAGGTCTTGTACACTTGTAATTATAGTTTGTAAACCTTTTTTTCATGAAGCTGTCTTGACCTGAGGATAGGGTTACCACCTGTCCCACTTTGCGAGGGACAGTCCCTCTTTGGGCAGTTGTGTCCTGACAAAAAAATAAAAAAAATGGCAAATGTCCTGAGATTGTAGGACAAAATTATTTCCTATATTTTATGTAATAGTTGTATAAAACAGTTATTCTGTATCTAAAATACCTAAATTTTATAAGAAACAGAATAAGCAACTAAAATGTTACAAGAATAAGCTTTTATTTAGTCAGAAAAGTTAAGTTCTATCCTTTGTACTGACAGTGGGTATGTGTCGGCCTGTAAAATCTGATGTTTGTACTGAAAATGTCCCACTTTGGCCATTTGAAAAGGTGGCAACCCTACCTGAGGAGTTTGAATGGCTCATGGCTACAGCAGGCTGTATACAGTTGTTGACGTTCTGGCAGGTAATTTGTGAGAAAAAAATCACTGGAAAATTCTAATTTTTTCCCAGCTGCTAATCTATAGTAGTAGAAAGAATATTTATAAGGTGAATTTTCCAGTGTATTCAGAAAATTTCCGATTAAATCCTGTCAGAAATAAAATTTATAGGCAGATCATCAGGAAGCTGCTGTTCTCACTCTAACATATTGGACACGCCCCCACTAATGTTTCATATCTTGGCTGGTTTGTCAAAACAAGTTTCTCCATATTAAATATTAGACTTGTTGTGTAGCTTATTTCCTCCTTGGATGCCCAGTAGGGTAGAATGTTCTTCAGAACAGCACTTTTTTTTCAGAGATCTTTTATTTCTGCTTCATTTCAGGATTCCCTGCTACAATCTTTTTAAACTTTTTAAGTTTCTGATCTGTAATGGGAATTTGAGGTGTAATCCAGTCAATCTTTGACTCCTCTCCCATAATATCTTTTTTTCTGTTCCTTTAAACATGAATGCCACACAGTGTCAGTTAAGTGCGTTTATGATAAGTTTTACAATTCACAGTGCCCTGTTAAAGCAATGGATAATTCTTCTGAATTTTACAGACTTACAATGAGGATGTGTGACCTTAAAACTGTTATATTAATCAAGGGGGTAAAGGAGTGACCCCAGGGGTAAAAAAGATTTGCCTTACACTTCACCCAGGGTTGCTAAGTTTTTTTAATTGCTAATATTTAAAAGAAAGGTTCACTGATATAATGGGATATGACATAATATTTTGTGTCCACATGAGGCCAAAAATTTATATTTGATCTTAAGGTTGCATTTTGCTGTAACAACAGCATTCTTTGCAGCATGGAAGATGCTGCGTGCAGTATATTTTAAACACTCTGTAGAGGTCTGAGATCACTTTCAACTTGAATTTCTATACGGTGTAAGTACTGTTGGAACTTCTCACATGCATGGACATTAATGAATATTTTCTTTCCTGTCTGCAGATATGCATTGATAATCTGTATATGCTGTTTATCTGTAGACTGCAGACCTCTTTTCACCTATGCACCTATGGAAGATTCTGTATCATTAGCTCTAAGTAATGTTTGGCAATGTCATGTGTTTATTCACATTATATAACTTCAGTGCTGGTGCTGTCGTAACCATAGTTTTATGCATTTTAAAACTCTTCTGCTTAATAACGCAATGCCACATTGTTTCATTGTTAAGCAGCTTTACTAGAGAGGATGTAAAGTCTTGTAAGTTGTGTAAATTTAGCTAGCTACTCTAACATACCCCTCAATTTCACTAGTTTATGCTTGTCTTCAAGAGGAGATGAATATTCTACAGCACTTACCTTTTCATCATCAATTGCCATCAGCTTGTGAGCCCATGCCATTTAATTCTGCAGTTTTGACATTGCACTTACTTTTATTCAGTTTAAGGTTATAGCATGTGGAGTACTCAAGCAGCTTAAACAGTCTAGAGTCATGTGCTTCCATAATTTTTCCCCAGCCTAAGAAAGTCATCATTAGTAATGTAGACATCCCATCATTGTCTTCAGTTGTTTGAAATGATGCCTTCTGGAAGACTTCTGGCACAAATGTGATCTCTGTATGAATCTACAAGTGATGTTTTTCAGATGCATAGCCTGGGACTTTGTTATCCAGTTTTGTTTCTCAAACTTTAGTTAGAATACAGCACAGAGAAGAATTTTACATTAGTTATGTTAACTGCAATCTCTCCAATAATGTGAGATGAATAATGCTACCTTTTGAATTTATTTTTGTTCAGATCCTGTGGATCTAGGTATATCTGAATGTTGGTAGGTTTGCCTAACCATACACATCTTTTTTTTTTAATTTAATGTTTACATTATGATGACACTCATATCTAGTCACAGAACCTTCTTTGGTATGAGCATTTTAGACTGAAACTGTATGTGAAGAAGTTCTAGCAGGTGTCCAAGACCAGCAAATAAATTCTCAAAATGTTTCAAGAAAATGTTTCACTAGCATAGATCATGTATGCTCTTCACCACGCCATAATTTTGACATGTTTTTCATCCCAGTATTTCTGGGGCATTTGTTCCAACAACTTGAACTTGAGTGTTGTATTTTCTATTTTTGTAGCTATAAAAATTGGCTTCTGAACCAAGGGCAAAATGTAATGGCTAGAAACCTTAAGCAAATTTTATATGTATGAGTTTAGTGTGTCTAGCGGAGATCTAAAGATTTTTATAGACATCACAATACATTCTTCTCCAGCCTCTACCTTAAATACTAATCATTTGCTGTTTATCTTCAGTAACTCAGACCAACTCTTACAGCTGTTCTTTTTTTCTCTGCACTCACTACTCTGATGTTTTTTTCATGCTGTTAGTCAGCTCAGATTTACTGTACTTAGAAACAAGCTATTTTTCTGAAATTTTTTCCACAGTGTTCATATGCTTTGATTGTGTCTTTTATCTTTGGATAATAGGTAAGTACTAGGCTAGACTGCCCTTGTGGGCCATTTTAAGCCTAGCCAAGTTTCTCTTTTTGTGCTCAAAATAACCTATCTCATTAGATTATAGATTTATATATTGTCCTTATCCATGATAGTTATATATTACCCCTAAAGAGAATAACTGGAATCATACCATAGATAATTTGAGGGGACCCATATATGGGATAAAGCATTTAGTGGTTGCCTCTGTCCATTAGTATTACAGGTTGGCAATCCTGGGGTAAATTATGTATTTCCCATCCTCTAGAAACATTGAAGGTTTCTGCAACATGCCATAAGTTAGAAACTTGTCTTGTCTTGTCCAAGTTAAACTGAAGTTCAAAGAGCTCACTTTGTGGGCTTCTGGGTATTAGTTTAGATGAGATGTGGTCCCTCACAAATATGGAGACACCACCACAGTTTCCAGCAGACCTGAACACATGGTAGGTGCAAACCTTAGGTAGAAAGATTTTTTATATATTTAAACCAAGTCTCTGTACCTAAACATAGCCAAGCATATTTCAGATGAAGGAGCATCTTAATGCTTAACAACTTGTTGTTGAGACAACTGACACTGAGAAGAGCCACCTTAATGTGGTCTAATTTAGGATTATATGAATTTCTAAGATGTAATGTTTATTAGATGGACTCTAACTAAAATAGGTAATATGGGGGAAGCAAAAGCTTTTGCCATTATGTGGAAATCCTTGAACAAGTGATGCAGGCAATCTCTTGCAAAGCAAGTTAGCTATCAATCATCTTGTCCCAGGATAGGATACATACTGGAACCACCCAAATTGAAAGTACCTATTAAGCCAATTGGTACAGTCAATTATATTCTCTGTATACCCAGTTGTCATTCTTGAAAACGGAGGTAACCCAGAAAGCTTGAGTCAGGTCTGGTATCCCACTTGTGACCCAGAGGGTGACAGGACTAACAAGAAACAGAGTACAAAGGATCAGTCCAGATAAAATCACTTTAGCTAGCAGATCTAGGAGACTATCTCTCTCTCTCTATCTCTGATACCCTCCCCCATGGGAGGAATAAAGACACCTTGATAAAGTTTCAAGTAGTTTATTCAGGTAAATATGTAGATGGATGAGTGTTCTTGGCTCACTGTACTACTACTAGCCTCACAATGTAATGTACACTTGTACCACCTGTGGTTATTATCATGCATGACTGTGAATCACTTAACATTTGTAAATAATATCCCCATGTTTCAGAGTTTCGAAATCTTTAAATTATAAGATGTAATTTATTAATTTACCCATGGCATCACCACCTTTGATTCCAAACAAAGCTGCCAACTTAATTAAGGAATTTTATACTCATTTAGACAAATGCATAGATTTAGTTGTACCTGCTATTGTCAAATAAAATGAAAAATGTAAACATAACCTCCATCAGTGGTCAACACTTAAGAGAAAACAAACTCTTTAAACTGTATACTAATGCTAGAACCATACCTTTCAACCTTTTAGGACAAAGCCGTGAATAAAAGTGGGACAAAGGCCCAAAAATAGGGACAATTTTTTAAATATTACTCTTATAAACTTAGAAGTGCTGCGGTAGTGGTGCTGCAGTAGCGTTGTTGCCTCACAGTTAGACGTTGCTCGTTCGATTCTCAGGTAGAGCGTCTTCTGTGTGGTGACATGCGTGAATGGGCATTCCTTCGTTGAAGGTTGTGCGTTAGGCCCGGCAAGCCAGCACGTAAAACTCTACTGCCAATCATTAGCAGACCGGAGTTCCGCTGTGGCGACCCCTAACCGGGAAAAGCCGAAAGACACAAACTCTTATAAACTTAGAAAGTTGATAGAATAACAGGCTTTACATTAGCATGGATTTTCTGAAAGATATGAAGTCTGAAACTCAAATGTTTGTCATTTTCTAATTTCAGTGTTTAATGATTTGCCACTAATTTGCCAGAAAACTACAATTTTATGAAAAATGGACCAACAATTTGAGGTAAAAATCTGGACATTCTGTGAAAATATGTACAGTTGAGAGGTATGGCTAGAGGTCCTCAGAATGAGGACAGAATAAAAAATATCACCATGAAACTGAAAAGCAATATATGGACTAACAAAGGAACCCATGAAATGAGATGAGCTTCTGAAGCAGCAAGTACTTTTTAGCTATGTCAGAAAACTAAGAAAATGAACTAAACTTTGCAAATAAGTTCACCACAAATTTCACATTGAAACCCATATTAAACAGCATTTATCCCAGAATCCCTTATATGCATTATCCTCATTAAGGGACATGCTCTTAAGTTGTTAATTAAGACTGAAAAGCATTATGGGTCTTGACAGCATACCTGGGTAGTTAATAAACAGTATAAACCATGCTCTCATCAAACCCCTCTTTAAACTGTTTTTTGTAAGTTTACCCACAGAGTTGGGTTGATATTTCCCTGTCCTTTGATCATCACATGGCAACTGTAGTCAGACAGTCATTCTATTTAGCACAACTAATAGCAAAAGGCATTTCATCAAGATACAAAGATGGTATTGTTCCCCTATACTCAGCTATGAGCAGACCCATCATAGAGTACAAAGCTCCCTTTGAGATGTACCTCACTTGATACAGCTTCAAACTCAGATAGGCCCAAAGGTTCCTAACCTAGAAAACCTTTTTAAGAGCCTTAATGACTAAGAGAGGGTGAAAAACCTGTCTATTCACTGTGATCTTAAAGCCTCCTGAGGGGTGACCAGTGCCTCCCATAACACATCATTAGGGATCTGGTGGTCCTTAACTTCCTATATCCAGGGTCGGCCTTAGGTCAAGTGGTGCCCTAGGCTAACTACTGTACTGATGCCCCTCCACAAGGGTTCCCCTACCATGGACCCTGAAAATTATAGACCAATAAGCTTTATAAGTCTGATCTATAAAGCTATGGGGTGTATCATAACCAATCTCATTAATTACAATATCAAGAATCTCATTAGGTTTGATCTACAAAAACTCGGCTTTGTTAAGGGGAGATCACACCTGTTAAATCTTCTTAACTTCTTCAAGAGGGTTACCCTATTTGTCAAAAGTGGTCATGCTGTTCATACTGTTTATCTCAGTCAGGCAAAAGCATTTAATACCATACCTCATGTCAGAACTGAAAGAAAAATATCTGCTTTAAAAATGTGGTAAGAAAGATAGCTAATTGACTGAAAGACAGAACTCACACACAGTTTTTGTGGAAGGTGCCTCTTATATAGTACCAAGATAACCAGTGGAATATCCCAGGTGTCTGTACTGGGTCTTCTCCAATTTGGAATCTACTTCTTTGATCTCAGTATTAATAACCAGGACATCTGGTTAGCCAGATTTGCAGATGGCTGCAAACTATGAGTGCAATTGACAAAACCACCTCAGATATCTGTATCCTTCAGAATAAAGACTAAAATAGTTAATGCCTTGTGTATGAAGAATGGGCTTAAATTGAATGATAATGAGTGTAATATTGCTTCTTTCAGAAAACAGCAATTACCTACAATATACAGTATAAATATCACAGGGAGCTGGCATTTGGGTTGATAGTTCCCTGTCCTTTGATCATCACATGACAACTGTAGTCAGTCATTCTATTTAGCACAACTAATAGCAAAAGGCATTTCATCAAGATACAAAGATGGTATTGTTCCTCTATACTCAGCTCTAAGCAGACCCATCATAGAGTACAAAGCTCCCTTTGAGATGTACCTCACTCTATACAGCTTCAAACTCAGATAGGCCCAAAGGTCCCTAACCAAGAATACCTTTTTAAGAGCCATAATGACTAAGAGAGGGTGAAAAATCTGTCTATTCACTGTGATATTAAAGCCTCCTGAGGGGTGACCAGTGCCTCACATAACACATCATTAGGGATCTGGTGGCCCTTGACTTCCTATATCCAGGGTCGGCCCTAGGCAAACATGCTCCACAGTGCCCCCCCCCCCCACACACACACACACACACCAGCCAGTGCCTCCATTCTGGTCTACCTACAGTATCCAGATTACTGGAAAAGTGCCCCTCCTAGAGCAGCACCATAGGCGGACGCCTAGTTGGCCTATGCCTAAGGCCGGCTATGCCTATATCTCAGTAAGTCAAACAGTTAACACTAGAATCAGAGACCAGAAATTTCATCAGCAGATAAACAGAATGTGACAAAGAGATAGATTCATCATTCAGCACCTCCCCCTTCAATGAAATCAAATTCCAGTGTAAGTTAACCAATGCAGTTCCATGTCTTCCTTCATACTAAACCTGGACAACTAGATATGTACTCTTAAATTTACCACAGCACTGACTGACCTCTCCTTCCTTGAGAGAGGAGGTAAAGCCTGAGGGTGGGTACTGGCAAGGTATACATTGTCATAAGACTAAAATAACCTTGAAACTCCTACTAACCCTGTAAACATCTCTTTTTATATTCCATCATCTGGCGGTGTCATTTAATTAGATGTGATTCAGCATAATACAAAGGGATTTGTACTACACATAAATCCCAGAAGTTGAACAGGTGAATATCCAAAATCTAGCACACATGACACTGGCATAATGGGTACACAATATTTACCCATCCTGCCAGCACCAGTGGAAACACCTGAAGTAGGTAGCAATGCAGGTCAGATTAGACATAAGTTGTATAACATGTAAGTCTTGTGCTATGCAGTTGCATTGCTTGCTGATTAGTGCTGTATGTATGGTGTAAATTAATTCTGTTGAGTGTTTCTGTTATTATTATGGGGAGGTGGCACATCTGATGTGACCATTACACCCACCATCCTGCTCAGGATGTGCAACCACAAACTAGGAAATCCTAGCAATTTTAAGCAAAGACTAACATCGTGATAACTAAGTGTAAGGTAGCATCTGATAAGAGTGAAGAAGAGGTAGGACAGGATATATACTTGGTACTTGCAGCACTTGTCAATTATAATAAGAGTCAGTCATCTAATAACTTAGCATATACAATCTAGCACGAATGCAAGGTGTGACATAAATGTGCATGCTAACAGCTGACCTTGACACCATCAGTGCTGAGAAAAGAAAAATAGATGGCTACAGCTCAAGAGGCAACCACTCCATTCATATTATTTGTTTCAATGTCCAAACAGGCATCCAGTGCTGCTGGGCAGACACTTGGACAGAGAAGGTTGAGGACATGTGGTACCCATAACAGCAAAGTCACTATAGTACACAGCATAGGTCATGTACCATGGCAGCTCATGCAATGTTATGGGCCTGACTTGTACCACACCCTCCACCTGCCCATCCCCTGATGTAGCTCAGTAGAGCAGGCTGCTGTGGCAAGTAATCAACCAGCAGTAGTGCCTTGCTATGACCATGGTGTGGATATAGCACAGTTATATGCCAATGTGGTGGGAGTATGGAAAAGCTATGTTTAGCAGCCAAACATCTGAGGAGGACATGCAAGATGTTTTTCTGTGACATGGTCAGGCTGCAGAGGAGCAGACATGGGCTGTGATGTAACATACACAAGCTGAACACAAACTGCTTGACTTTACAGATACCATACATGAGGCCAGTGTGCATTCCTCACACAGGTCATTATAGTTTTCATGGTTGCTGTGTCCTCTGCTCAGTGAACAACTGTACAGATGCCTGAGAGTGGCACCAGTGAGTTAGCAGCAGCCTAGCAGTTGTAATACAAGCCTGCATTTTATATGGATGTCATGCATAAGCAGCTACCTATGCAGAGGCACACACTAGTGTCCCCACCAAGAATATGCACAGCCATTTCAGTAGTAGGTATGCCCAGCCTTGATGTGTCTTTTTAGCCTTTTGCCATGTAATTTGTTTCACAAGTGTATCAAGCAGCCTTGAAAACTCTGTATTCAGTACAGATGATGACTTGGTGGGTATCTAACTTTGATGAAAGGGATGCCCTGTATATTGCATTGTTTATACAGCATATGCTCTGAACAGCTTACACTGTGTTTTGCCTTAGTAATGCAGCAGTGATTGTTTACACACCATTTTGATGTTTGTGTTCTGGCTGCAATGGCTGTGGACAGTCTTGTTGGCACACACCAGTATTGTTGCTGCCTCTGCATCCTACTTTTCTTCATTTTGGTCTACATCAAAGTCAGCCACTGCTGGTGCCATATGCTGCCCAGCTGTAGGTACATATTGTGTACCATGGTATAAGCCAAGATCTTTTGTGTTGCCTACTTGGGTGAGTACTGGATCACACTTCCCTGATCCACTCCTTCAAAATACCAAATATAAACTCCATTACTGCACTTTGACTATGAATTAGAATGCATCTCTCCTCATTAAACCACCGTGGTAGTTGGATATAAGTCATGAGTCCTGGTTGTAGTTGATGTCCAGTATCATCTGTGAAACAAAGGATGTTAGGCTTGTTGTATTCCCTTTCTACTTTTTCAGTGGTATTGTTTCCTTGGTAATCTTGTGTCATTTGTGATACACATACTTATAAATGGTAGCTTTGCAGTACAAGGCCCTGGGTGAATACCTGAAACAGACCTATTTGCCATATTTTAGCACTGAGGATGCTTCAAAGGTACTTACAAGTCACGCTGATAATGATGATGCCATTCTTAGTTCATATCAGCTGGCAATGAGTAAGACGAACCTCTTACGGTTCACATATTTGATCCTTCTTCAGCCAGTGGGGAATGTATTACTAATGTGTTTGCAGTTTCCTGTGCCTAGCACCATCAGAAGATCTAATACACTATTGAATGCCTGCATGGTAGTTCATCATTCCTAGAGTGCAGCAGGGAACATAATGTATTATTCCATGTGCTATAGTATGCAGATAAAGCTGTTTCCAGTATCCTTAGTATGTGAGATTGGTATATGCCCAGTGTACCACCTAAACACTATTGGAATGTATCTGTAGATAGAATATTGAGTGCACTACCAACTATGGTGAACAGTGAGATTGGCTGGCCCCAACAGCCAGTCTGTGGCAGGCCTTTAGACATATGTCATCAGCTGTGTCCAGCACTGCTTTATGCCCTATGGGTCAGTTGAAGTGCTGTTGATTAAGTATCACAGTGGGGTCCTTTTTACTGTGGAATTACCAGCATAAACATCACCTGGGTGGGTGCGCATTACCTGCAGCTACCACATCCCTTCTGTCTACCATCACAAGAGTGTATGCTATAAGTTGCTCCATTGATTTTCCCTTATTTCCCCTGTGCAGGTTAAAAACCTTTTGGAGCAATTTCCTTTCATCATGTGAATTAATGCAAACAGTAATTGTATTTATGAATCATTCTCAGAATGATGACATTTTGATTTTTATTCCTCTACTCTTCTTTATCATACTGCAGTATTTTGTTCAGCTGATTTGTAGTAAAATTATACAACTATACATAAATAAGGGTAATCTCTTAATTGTCAACTGCAAACTCAACAGCTACAAAAGTTTACCATTGCTGCAATCTACATTTCCCCAGACAATAATATTCCCTTAATAGAACAAATTTTCTCCTAGTTAACTCACTCCATACCTCATGAAACTATAATACTAGATTATGTCAACATCATTTGGCAATCCTCACCACTGATTCCCCTAACTGTTCTATAAATCTTCATGGCTTCACTCAACTCATCACCACCCCTACCCACCTAAATAAGTCAACCAACTTTGGCACTGTCCTGGACTGGCTCCTTGTCTCCAATCTTAACCTCGACCACAACCCCAAAACTCTAGCCGACTCTCTAAGTGACAACTCTCTCATTTGCATCCAAAGATTTGCCCTACAACACTGTAAATCATACAAATACAAATAACATCATAATCTGTCTAGCTTTGACCCTATGATATTCAATGACAATATCCCCTCCCAAAATTGGTCTTTTCTTCTCCACTTACCCCTTGATGAAGCCATTCTCAAATTCAGCACTACATTCCTTGATATTCTCAACTCCCTGACTCCACCTTGAAAAAATTAGAATAAAATCCCACTCTGTACCATGGCTATCAAAGTCTACTTACTCTCTAATGCTTAAAAGAGACAATGCCTTGAAGAAAATGACTAAAATTTAAATCCCAGACTCACCCCCAAAACTACAAACAACTCCATAACCTCACTAAAAAATAGGTACCCACTGACAAGAAAAACTTAAAATTAAAACCCCAATCAAGCCACACAGGAATCCTAAAAAAATTAACCGTATAATTAAAATTACCCATCCTGGCAACCTTAGTTCACTGAACCCTTGCATCTAGAAACTGTCACCATATTTAACTCCTACTTCATTGACTCTATCTCCAAATTAACCCTCAACAGTAACACCACTAACCTCTCCCATTCCCCCCATCTTCAGCCAATACTGACACCTTCTCATTCAAACTTATCTCCACTTCCTACTATAAAACCTCTTCTCAATAAACTAAATCCATGCTCCTCCTCAGCGGATAACCTACCACCCTACTTCCTAGAGCTCATCACTAGCTCTTTAGCCTACCCCATCTCCATCCTAATTAACCATCTCCATCCTAATTAACCAATCTATACAAGAATCTACTGTCCCCTCTATCTGGAAACAATTTTATACTACTCCTATCCACAAGGGAGGACACTCCACTGACCTCTCAAACTACTGCCCTATAGCTATTCTATCCCCTCTCTCAAAGTTAATAGAAAAATGTACTCATAAACAGCTCCTGGACTACCTCCTACAGGAAGATCTACTCACACCCACCCAGCATGGTTTCCGCCCTCACCATAGCACTACTACCACATTAATTTCCTTCACCCAAACTATCGCACAAGCCAGAAGCAAAAACAAACTTGTCTCCTGTCTATTCCTAGACCTCTTCAAAGCCTTTGACACTGTCTCCCACCCCAAGCTTCTTACCTAACTGCCTTACCTTAATATTGCTAATCCTATCCTGACATGGTTCTCCAGCTATCTCTTCAATAGACAGCAATCTGTTAAATGGCTCTCTTCATTCTTCCCCTTTCTCCCAGTCAATACAGGGTGTACCACAAGGATTCATTCTTGGACCACTACTATTTAATATTTACTGTTTAATATTCACTATTTAATATTTACTATTTAATATTTTCACTAGCTGTCTTCATACTTCCTGGTCTCACTCCTCACCCATATAATACACTGACAACTCAACTATCATTTCCACCTCAGACAACCACCAACCACCACCACCAGACAACCACCTCAGACAACCTCTCTGACCTCCACTCACTAACCCAAAACTCCTTTCATGCTGCCAATAATTGGCTCACCAACAATCAACTCATACTCAAGCTTAAAAAACACAAACTTCTGTTTCTGCCAAAGTCCCTTTCTCTTCACAAATCATCATTTACCATCACATTACTTAACAACACTCATAAACATTGAATCACACATTAAACTATTGGGTGTGATCATCAATGACCAACTTAAATTTGATCTGCACATACTAAAATGTATAAAGAAAAACTAGACTACTTTATAGAAGTAAAGAATACCTCACAAATGACTCTAGACCTTCTCTTGCCTATGCCTATCTTCTTCCCGGCCTTTTCTATGCCTCTCAAGTAATGACCAACCTACAATCCTCTCTAAAGACCAGGCTTGAACTCATTTACAACAACGTTGCCAGGTTTGCTGCAAACCTGCCCTATAACTCTCACCACTGCCTTTCTCTCAAATCTTACACTGGCTAGAATTTCCCCATTAACTCTTACTCCCCCCAACTGTCCCTTACTCACTCCATCTTAAACAAACTGACCTCCTGTTCTGCTATCTCCTTACTTTTATCCCTATACACCCACACACTCTCTTCGTGCTCTGACCTGTTTCTCTTAGCAATCCATAAGCCAAACACTTATAGAGCTACTCAATTGCACTAACTTGGAACAAACTCCCACTGAACATCAGAAATTTTCTCCACACTCAAAGCTTCAAAACAGCATTAAAAGAAGCTCTACTAAAGCCTAAGATCTGTACATGCCAAAGCCTTAACTAACTAAGACTGCCTCTACCTCCACACACTCTTGGTCACTCTTTTCTGTCTGCTATCTACTCCTTTGTACTCTGCTCATCTTAACTTTCTTAATTGTATATTTTACTCCACTGCTTCTGGGCCTGCACTTATCTCACATCTGATTTTCACCTGCAATCTATTTTTTGTAACCACCATTAATTGCTACTAGCATCCTCCTCTCTGCATACTAATGTAGCACAATATTATACTACATATGTCATATGTCTCTTGTCATGTACTTAAACTTTAAATGTCTCATTCATGTATTTTATAACCTCTTGATATTATTGTTATCCTCTGATCGTAATTGTTTTCTTTATGGGGCTTTTTCCCCTGAGTCTCCACTGAAAATGGACTATCGCTCTGTCGGACATTCCCAGTTAACAAATATCAAAATTAATAAATAAATAATTGCAATTTCCTTTTACAAGTCACACATTTTGACCCTATTGCCACCTTAGTATCCATTAATCAATTATAGTATGTGCAGATTTAAGCAGGTCTTTAAATGCTTGTTAATCTTGAACACTGCACACACTTGCTTTACTTGTGTGCAGGTCATGAATAAAGAAACCCCTTTGGTATAATAAATTTATCTGGCTACAAAAAAGAAGAATACATTAAAACACAAATAATTAAACAAATGAAATTGTAAGACAAAACACTGGTGCAGGATTTTTTTTAGTTGACTCACAGTCACAGTGCTTTGTTTCCTGGTTTGATTCTTGGCAGGTGTGCCTCCAGTGTGGAATTGCATTTCATCCTCTGTTCGTATGATTTGCTGTTGGGTCCTCAGTTTAAATTTACAGTCCAAAGCCATGCTAGCTAATAAACTGGCAATGTTAAATTGCCCTTAGATGTGGATGGACAATTGACTTGCTTCTCATCTGTTCGTTGAAGATTTGTGCTTACAGTTTGTTAGGATAAACACAGGCCCCCTTTTATCCCCAATGGAATAAGATAAAGTGGATGTAGAAAATAGATAGATAGATGGATGTCCTTATATGTTTTAGAACTGTGTTTGAGCACATTAGATCATTTTTGCATCTGTAATTTTAGTTCCAAGGCTATGCCTCTACTGCTTAAAAAGGATAGACTATTGAATTCTCATGAAATTTCTTTCTTCTCCCTTATCATTTCTCAGCTTATGTAAGTACAAAGTTATAGAATGTTCATTAAAGAATGCTAAACATTGCCTGTGCCACTAACATATAGGGATAGACCCCCTAACTGTGGCCCACTCATTCTGAGTTTGAATAGTGGATTGCTCTTGATGACACAAGCAGAGAGGATGGGTGTGCCCATTGGTGATCATGTACTGCAGGGCACAGTGTGTTAGTTGGTTTTATTGGTGGAAACTAGGGAACCATGTTGTGTTTCCTGTTAGGTAGTTGGGACAATCCAGCTGATTTTAGCTGTTGTGAAAGTGAGGGGTGGTGCACTGTTGATTGCCAATGCACATCCTACTTACGGGCTGTCACGGAGTGTGCACAAGTGGGGCTAGGGCAAAAAGCACAAAACTCTTGAAAACCTCACAATTGCCTACATGTTGGCCTCTCCAGACTGATTTGCACACCTGTGATGGGGGAACAAGTGTGACAACTGATCAAGAGGGGGTAGATAATCAGCAGACAGCAGGAGTGAAGAGTAAAACAAAAACACAAATAAGAATGCTAGCAACTAAAGGAATGAAGTCAAAATTATCTTGCATTCTTTGTTGAAATGAATTTCTGCCTATATTCTGAGACTAACAGTCTGATTCACAAACCATAATACAGTTATGTAACTGCTTAGGTAGACAGAACAGTTACTTGATGGCAAAGAAAAAGGGAAATCTGACTTCAAGACTCTTTAGCAGCTGGAACATATGGCACAACGACAGCCTGACCATATTTTTTCTCCCATTCTTATCACTAGCCACTACATCTGTTGCTGGCGCATCAGTCAAGTGGTACTAATGAAAAAACAGTAATTTTCTTTTCACTGTGCATAAGGAAGAATAAAGTGGTTTCTATTACTTTTCAAATATGCAACAAATAAATATATTACTATGGAATGTAAAGGGCTTAATTAAGCAAGAGGGTGGTGACATATATATTAAAAATAATGCTCAAATAATAATATCACAAGAAACACGTGAATAAAAAAGAGCTTAGAGTATAATAAAGAAGAGCAGTAAAGACAGAAGCATTGCTGGATTAGAAAGGAAGAGAAGGAGAGGCGTATTAACTACTAATAAAAAGGGGAGTAGCAATAATGGCCGAGGAAGAGGAACAAGACTAGCTAGGGAAGTACATAATGGTGAGAATGAAACAGAATGCCATTAGCTGAAGTCTACATGTCCCCAAAGACCACAAGAAAAGGCATAAGATTAATAATGGGAGAGGTAGGTCTGTCATTTGTTCATAGGTTCATAGGTTCATAGGTTGGTACTAGGCTATCGGCCCTAGGGCCTATCAAGCCATGCCATAACAATTCCCTGGCTATTCCTTCCCACAATATTTACTTCCCTGGACCCCTGTCTAGCAGGGCGACTGACATGATCCCCGGGGTGAATTTCCTATCTCCCATCCAATCAAGGTTCGTTTTGAAGAGGGCCAGTGAGGCACTCTGCTTGACATAGGTAGTCAATTCCAGAGTATGGGGAGTCTCTGGGTCAGGAACCTATCCCTCCAGCATGTTTTGTCCATTGTGATGACAAGGTTTAGATTCCTGGAGCATGTGGCTCTGAGGGATTGGGATTTCTTTAAGTGTAGCATGTCCAACAGCTCTGGGTTTGACATGGCCTTGTATGTTAAGCAGAGATCGCCTTTGAGTAGACAATATGCCACAGAGTATAGCTGGAGTTTTTTAGATGGTCAGCATAGGGCATCTGCTTTAGGCCTGTGATTCTTTTAGTGAGGTATTTCTGCGGCTTTTCCAGTTGTTGCAGATGTCTTGAGAGGTACATACCAAATGGGGCGTTGTATTCGATAATGGGTCTAATGAGGGATGCATACAGTGGGACAATGACCTCCTTTTTCTGGATGAAAAGCCCTTAGTGATGAGGTGTGCCACATCATCGGATTTCCTGACTGTTGTGGCGATGTGGTTATGGAAGGTGAGACCATTGTCCACCTGTGTCCCTAAGTCTCTCATCACACTTTTGGTGTTTAGTGTACTACCACCTATGTGGTAATTCACGGGTACATGTTTTTTCCCAAAGGGGATAACTATACATTTCTTGGCATTGAGCTTGAGTCCATGGCTCTGGCACCAAGCATCTGTTTCTGTAAGGGCCTTTTGTAGAATATCCACATCATTTGGGGATTCAATAATGGCTCCCAGTTTGCAGTCATCTGCGAACATTGTTAGCCAGAGTCCCTTAGTGCATGCTGTTCTTCAGAGAAGTAGATGCCAAACAAGAGTGGTCCCAGGACTGAACCCTGAGGCACTCCACTTGTCACTTGTCTGGAGCTGGATTTGGAGTCAGCTAATTTTACAGTTTGGGTTCTATGACTAAGCCAGTTGGCAACCCACCGAGTGACGCAGAGATTAATGCCCAGCTTAGTAAGTTTATCTATGATTCCAGAGTGGCAGGAGATTGGAATACTATAGGAAGTAATGAAAACTTATATAGATGACTAAGACTGCACAGGATTCTGACAGATGGTAGATGTCTTAAAATGAGGAGAATATTGAAAAGGGACTTAAGGAAGCAATGGGGTGTCCAAAATAGGGAAATTCCCAACTAGTGATGGAATCCCAATAGAAGTAGAGAGAATGACAGAAAAGGAAATTACTAAAGTTTTGTTAAATTTGTACAGCAACATTTTGGCAAGTAGAGGTGCCCTGCCCTCTTGGCACAAAACTGTAATGGTACTCATATCTAAGGAAGGTAAGGATACGATTGATCCAACTTCTTATAGAACCATATCAATTTTAAACCATGACTACAAGGTCTTTATGACAATCCTAGCAAAAAGAGTGGCAAAGATTTTAACAAGACTAATTAACTCAGACCAATGGGGTTTTATTGAGAACAGACAAACCATTAATAATATAAATAAAATACTAACAATACAAAATGTCTTGATGATTGATTAATGGCTGTTAATGCTGATGGGGGCTAGATGCATTAAAAATGTTTGATAAAATCAGTTGGGAGTTCATGAGGAGAACCCTTGAAGCACTGAGCTTCCATGAATAGTGAATAAAAATAAAGTTTGACATATATTCTGGAGCTTAAAGTGACTTTCAAATGCATATTTGTTTTGCAGCTACTTTCATTTCTCCATTATATTTCGAATCTTATAGCTACAAGTCATTTTTTCTGTAACTCCACTTATGAAATGATGTCATGATAGATAGTGGAAAGTTATTTACAGTACATATGATTACAATGCATTACAGTTAAACAGAAACAACCTATCTATTTTGAGGAGGAGATATTTACTTACAGTGTGGTTTGCCTACTGCATAATATCTATTAACTTTTACAGTGAGGTGTTCCACCTGCAAGAGCCAGTTGATAAATTGACTTCTAGGAACTAAGATACTGCTACCAATTAACTTAGCATGAAAATGCAGAAGTCTGCATGTTATTTTAGGAAGTGAGGCATTGTAGGTGTGGTCCTTCATGATGGCATGGCAGGCATTTTCATCACTGACAAAAACTCCAAGGGGTCATCCTTATCAATAAGACAAATTGCAAAAACAATGCATTTTCCACATCAAAAACTGGATAATTTGGTTTTCTACATGGTAAGGAGGTTATATCCAGCTTCAAAGATTTGTTACGCATGCTTCAAAACATAACCAATACACTTTAAGCTAGGGAGAAATGTGAGGGTGAGTCCTCAATGGTAATTCATCTTATGAGCGGGAACTTCATGAATGTGCCCATTCTCACCACACCATTGCTATTTGCTTTGTAGCTGAACCACTTGCTGAGGACATTAGAGAATTAAGTATGTTAGAATATGAATGGGAAAATGTTCAAGAAAAATACTCTTATTTGTAGGGTTC